>NC_140962.1:124968876-124971376 GCF_056783735.1 Eptatretus burgeri | reverse complement strand
CCCCCTCCCTTTGACCTTTCACCTCGCTCCCCATTGGCCCGAGAAAAAGTGGGCGTGAAGGCTTTTTGATCCACAAATTTGCATATATCGATCGTCCTGGAGGCGGGGCCAAATCGCCCCTCGCTCACCGATTGGACGGCAAAAAGTGGGCGTGTGTCGTTTTTGATCCGTTTGTGAAGCACAAAATCCGTGATTTTGTACACGCTGTTCAACGTGCGCCCTGCACGAGTCCAACACCGGTACCCACAGCGGGGCAAGAACGGTGGCGATGCTACGGTTGCGAGGTGTGACGTGAAGGTCGTGGCGGTTGTGGTGAAGCGGCGTTGTGGTTGGTGGTTGATGTTGTGGTTGTGGTGGTAATCATGGCGGTTGGTCCAAAATAAAGATAGTAAAAGAAAAACGGCTATCCTGAAGAGTCGCAGCTCGCATAAATGACATGTATTCCCACTAGACAACGGGTTTGGACCTAACTACACATGTACTTACCGAGATACCTCACCTAAGGGACCTGAATGGTGGTTTGCAAATTTGGTAACCACAACAATATATATATATATATATATATATATATATATATATATATATATATATATATATATATATATATATATATATATATATCTTCTGTACTAATAAAAGACAATGCGTCTGTGTGTGTGTGTGTGTCTCCTACATAACTCCAAAACGATAAAACTTAGCAGCTTTAAACTTTACATGCATACTAATAAAACTCCATGGAAGTGGAAGAGTGAAAATTGGGTGTTTGAGTTAATTAAAACACCCCTTTAAAAGAGAATTAATGGCCTTATTTAATTATATCCTTCATCAGGCGATCCTCGGCTGTCTGGGGTCTTAAGGCGTTTCCGAGGTAACCTCGCTGGGGTCTGAAGCTGCCATGTTTTTTGACCTGCTCAACCCTACCTTGACTTGGAACAGGCCGCAACTTGGAACAAGCTGTTCATCATAGCTACGAATCGCTGGATACATTGCAATGCTAATAAACGCCCAGAGACGTCAGCGTTCGACGTTTTCTTTCATTTCCGCATATGCGTTCTCCGTGAGTATCTCTTAAACTAAAACGAATTACAAAATTTAAGCTCCAGAATCAAACTTCAAAGCGGTTCCAACTCAGAGAAAAGTGTTCATTTGTCCAATTCGGACATATTTGACATTTTGGGCATCTCCAGGAGGTGTATGTTGAATATGACGGTTTGCCGATTGCCAATTGCGTGCCAAGGGAGCCGTTTCTTATGAACCGTTTTGTTGGAGTGCTTGCTTGAATGCTTCAGCTACTTGGAAAGCACTCTCCAAGCTGCTTGGTTGTTCTTTTCGGAAAAAAAGTACATGTGCATTCAATCTCACATCGATTTGATGTACGTTTCCACTTGTTGAGTCCCGCAGTGCTGTGCGGTGGTAACCACTGAAAATGTGCAAGTATCGCTTTGTGCGATCTCCATTTGTAATCCACCTCTCATTTCAACATCGATGCATATTAACAAAACAATAAGATCCATCCGACAAGGTGTTCGCCATGTTTGTTTTAGCTGCGAAGGCATAAAGTATTGATCAACATTTTGTATTCTGTGGCTTGATACATTTTTGAATTGAATTTCGCTCATTTACCAACTTTAAATCCTCCTTCAAATAACGCTGTTTCAAGGTAAATCTTTGTGTTTGTCGTTTTTATTAACTTGATGTGTGTGTACATTTGCACATGTGTGTATGTACATAAACTGTATTGTTGCAGATTTGGAAGTTTACTGCACTCAACATACAGGTCCTATAGATCAGTTATATCAGTAAGTACATGTTGCCAGTTAGGGTCCAGATCCTATTCTAATGGGTAATTAAATGTTCCTGTGCTGTGGAGTTATTTTAATAGTCAGGTTTTCTTTTCGTTCATTTTTACATCACCAACATCAACGCCGACGACACCGCATCACCCTCACCCTCACCTTCACTTTGCTTCCTTCATTTCGCTCTGGCCGAAGTCATGGTGGGCAGAGCTCAAGGAGGAGCCACGCGGTGGCCCTCGACCAATCAGCGTGCAGCGAGTGAGGTGACCGTCACCCGGCCAATCAGATCCCGCGACAGGAGGAAAGGGCTCCGCGTGATGTCACCATGCCCCCGGGCCAATCAAGGAGCTTGCCACCCGTTTTTGCCAGTGGGAGAGACGAAGAGCGATTTGTGCGCCAAAACTGGCCAGTGAGAGAGACGAAGAGTGATTTGCGTGCCAAAACCATCCAGTGAGAGAGGGAGGGTCGCGAGGAGGCAACCCCCCCCCCTCTGAAGAGGGGGTATATTTATAGGCGTGGTCTACCTGTTTGAGGGTTCTGATAGTTCTGGTAAGAAGTGAACATCTGCGCGCAAGGTGGTGGAGTGAAAAAGCGTCTGCGCAGGGAGTGGTCGGTGCCACGGAGGGTCTTCTCCTGCCAGCTTTCGCCATGCCGCTTTTGTTTGCCTGGAGTCCGGTCGTGAGGGCATCTGGATCATCTGGATC
>NC_140962.1:124951376-124963876 GCF_056783735.1 Eptatretus burgeri | reverse complement strand
TTTCACAAATATCCTATGACGTCTGTCTTTCGATAAAGCGTGGGTGATATATCGTCCACATCCAGGCCAGATACCAAATTCCTTCCCGAATATGTAGGGGCATGGCCACACATCAGTAATGATGGAGCCAGGGGGCTGAATTTGTAATTGAATCCCGAGGCAGCAAGTCGTCACTTCCAAAGAGTACTTCGATGGGAGGTCAATCTCCATGGAAAGGTGAATATTGTCAGCCTTGGGTACCAGAATTGCTCAATTGGTAGTACAGTATTATCACTTCCGTGTTGTCTCCCAAAGAAGCTCCCTTGTGAGGTTCAATCGGAATAAACTCCTGGCTTGGATGCAATGCCTGCAGGGGGTCTTGCATCTTGGAACATTCCGTCTTTCAGATGGGACCCCCCTCTACATTTATATCCCGTGGTCACTAAAGATCCCAGTGTATCGCTTTGAAATTGTAGACCATTGTGTGCAGCCACCCCGGCAAAATCCCTTGCTGAAAGATTGAACATAATATAAGTAAACTTGCTTTTAAAGTGTTGTCAATGTTAAGTTTGGGGTAAGATTGTGGGGTTAGTATAAATAATTTCATGGAATGAATGTTATGGTACAGGCACCATGGTCTAAATGGCATCATATTTTGTGTTTGATTCTTTGTATCTCGGAATTTGTGTATTACTGAGGAAAACCTGAGGCCTGCTATGAAGAATGATGCTAGAGCAGCATCACTGCAACATGCCTTTTAATTGGAAAATTATCAGGGTCACACAATTTACAGGTGTTCTTTGCAGAGTACTTACAGATATCAGCTTATTACATAGAGTGTGTGGGGCAGTGGAAGGTGTGGCGGTGTAGGAATATCTAAATTCAGGAAATATACAAAGACAACAAATAAAAGCAAGGTTGAGAGGAAGAGAAAGAATAATTCCTTATATTACGAAAAATATAACCTTCATGTTTCTTGCACTGTTGTGATTATCTTGTTCCAATAAATTATTGAACATACCTCGTAACTCTCGCACGAGTTAAAAAGAGAGTATCTTTTCAATTCTGTAGAGACAAAATAAACAGAGAACTAATGTGTTTATTTTAATGGTCTCTTTTTCTGAAAATGTGTTATGGCAATAAAATATAAAAATAGACAGGTAAACGAAAAGTAAAGTGTGTAAACAAATCCTTTGGTAATTAAAAAGAAAAAAGGATGGAAATAATATCAGGATAATTCTTCAAAGAGACAATTTAAATTCAGTCCATCTCATGTGTTCTTCATTTTCTTCTCATAAATCCAATTCCACAAACAATCATTGCTTGCAATGTGAGGATTTTTTTATTTTTTTTTGAGAGAGAGAGAGAGAGGTAGTGAAATATATTGTCATCTGACCCTAGAGTTTAAGGTTTACTCTTGTATCGATGAAAACAGAGGAATAAACGTTGGCATCAGAAGTGGCATGACAAATGTGGCTAAAGAGGGAGGGCCGTGGGAGTTGAAAAGCATCAGCAGGTCAAGTCGACTCGCCAGCTTCTCTTCTGGGAGATATCATTTGAGGCCATGCCGAAAACCAAGGCAACAATCCAGTGAAAAAGAAATTCAAGCATTCAAATTCTGTACTATATCCTTGCAATAACCCATTTTGTCAGGATTATGTATAATCCTCAATGTGACTTCAAGAACATCATAGAACTGAAACAAAATCATGGATCCTCAGTGTGATATTTGTCTTCGATGACACACATGGGCCCTAAAAAAGAACTCCACCAGAATTTATGATCTTTTCTAGATTTTCTTTTCGAGGATGTTATCAACCTCCCTCATGCTGACCTGACCGCTGGCTAACCAGCCTACTGACATACGTCTGTTGAAACTGTCCTTGAGTGGGGACAACTCTTGTCATGCAAACTCTCTAGTTTTGAGTCGGCCTCGTCCGAGGTCTGCTCTGCACATTGGCCTCGCCAAACATGTCAAAAACTCTCTCGTTGTGGTTTTCAGACCACCCTCGACAGATCCAATGAAAATTATTCACCAACATGTATAACACGAACATGTTTTTCTCATCACTATTTATCATTAAAGATATACTGATGTTGAGTGCTTTCGTAACAAAACTTTTTTTACTGTGTTTTTTTTTTTTACTCCAAGACTCGACAAACAGAAATACGTTTCACCCATGTAAGGTACCTACAAATCATCTAGATTTTGAGGCCTATCATAAAAGGAAAGTTCATTTATGGCCACCGCTGTGACTATCAGGGAGTTTGTTTTGCTATTTTTACCATTTCAATATGTGCTCATTTTAATCAGCATTTTAACATTTTTTTAAAAATATTTTGTTTGTAGTTTAGATTAATTCTCTTTTCCAACATGAGAAAAAGTGAGGTTTTCCACGAGCATGTGCACAATGTATGAGAGAAAAAGAGAGTGTGGCATCTGGTGCATGCAGTTGTTCATTCTGTGGATATAAGGTGTTGCCAACGCATTCCTTCTTACGTTTGTTAAGTTTTGTTACGTTTCCAAATGTTTTTTATCTTTACATAATTTACATTTATGTTTTGTTATGTTTCCTATCTTATTCGGAGGGTCACATGGTTCTGGAGAATGTTGTGAAAAAAGCCACTTAAAAGGTTCACCACAACCTTACTAGAACATAAGAGCTCGAAAGTCTATCCATCCATCCATTGGGACCATACTCTGTGCCGAGTGTTGGTGCTGCATAAGCAGTCTCCTTGGCTATTGGGTACAATCTTGGATGGGTCACCACTCCGACATAGGATACCAGCAAGCTGGCACTCATTTTGCCGACCTCGGAAGGCTGACAGGCAGCGTCAACCCCATCTGGTATTAATTCAACAGTCAAGTGGGATTTGAACCCAGGATCCTAGGATCCCAAGCCCACCACCCTCACCATTAATCCAACACCAGGCATGTGAGAAAGTGGGTCGATGCATTTTCATTAATGTAAAGATATCAAGATTCGTGAAAGAGCAAAACGACAAAAGACTGCAGTCGAAACGAAGTTGCCATTAAATTGGAAGGGTGGAATAAAATGATCTTACATAGACATATAGATAAGACTAGAAAAGGTGGAAATGATCAGAGATAGATTTTCTGCTAGTCACATCATCATCGTTTTACGGCAGTTTCCGTGCTTGCTTGTGTACGCTGTTGTTCACCTAATGGCTGCTTTTCAGGCTGTATGATCCCTCACTAGCCCTCTTGTTAGGCCTTTAACTCTAAGTTCATCTCTCAGCAATACATCCCACGTTTTCCTCGGATGACCTCTAGCTCTCATTCCATTAACATTCATATTTATACACCTCCTCACACAACTACGCACCCACATCCTTTCCACATGTCTGAACCTTCTCAACCTACCTCTACGCATAACCTCACGAATGCTTTCTATACCTCACCTATCTCTTAATTCCACATTTGGTTTCCTATCCTTTAGTGTCACATTACACATCCACCTCACCATTCTCATTTCATTTCATTCACACATTTTTTTCATCCTCCTTTTTGATACCATTGTTTTTGATTATTATTTTTTTTTCATCATGTGATGACAATATGCTGTCACCATCAGAATCTGGAGGAAGAAGTAAAATCAGACCTGCGTTAAAAACCTGTTCCTTAGATGAGAGAAAAGTGACATAAAAGAATACAAGTGGGTACAATCACAAACTAGGAATGTTAAAGAGGAATTGATTGTTGGAGGAGGAAATTATCGACTGAGACTGTACTCGTATATGGATGAGAGAGAGAGAGAGAGAGAGAGAGAGAGAGAGAGAGAGAGAGAGAGAGAGAGAGAGAGAGAGAGAGAGAGACACAGACACAGACACAGACACAGACACAGACAGACAGATACAGAGACAGAGACAGAGACAGAGACAAAACGAAAAGTAGAGCAAGACTGCAAAAGTGAGTTGATGGAATATTTTTAGACCACAACCTGTCTGCACTGTGAGAGGAGGTTTTGCCCCAGACATTCTGCTGTGTGATACCAATGATGGCTACGAACTTATTGTTGACATATCATGGAGCCCCAATTTATATTCTGGAACTATAGAACAGAATAGTTTACACCAGTATGCCATGATACAGTGAATCAATGCCTTGCACTTGAGGATAAGCTGAGTGATACCAAGGACTGTTTAATGATGTCCATATGACTTCTACTTTTAGATTTTGATTTTATACCTGGTATGCCAAAGAAAGATGTTTGATCTCGGTGAGACATAGAAATTTCAAAAATGCGTAATCATTAATGACTATTTGGTGAAATTCCTCAAATAGTTAATTCTTTTGTACACATTCTCCTCTTTATCATCTTCTTTTTTGCCATTATCTATCCCAGCTTTGCTTCAAAAGTGTTTTATTTTTCACTTTGCGCTTGTCTCAAAGTACGCTGTGACCTCGACTGCATGCTAGTTAATACTTCATCATGAAGCACACACACATGCTGAAGTTATACATTGTCTAAAGTTGTTTAATTCCACGTGCTCAGGGTCTAAATTTATGCATAACTCTTGTTATTGATAAATTTTATTCAAACATATTAAGCTAGATAAGTAAGTGTGAAGCCTAACATAGAAGTTGAAAACATGAGCATGGTTGTTGAATTAAAAAGTGAAAAATATACTGTTACTACAACTACTATTACCAGAATTTCTTCTTTAATGGAAATAATATTAATAATAATTATTATTATGACATTATTTTATAGTGCATTCCACTTCACATGAAATCAATATTACTTCACTGTAATGTCTAAGTGTGGAGTTAAAATTAAGTTTCGAACACAGAACTATAATAGCGAACACAGTGAGCTTCATACTTAACGCGTGCACATGAGAGAATAGGAAACAACAACAACAACAACACAATACCCCTGGCTATTTGGAATCCGTGTCATGAGCTATGAGCTTTTGCTTCCGGTTGTTTTTAAACGCTGTGCAGTGTATAAACACGATTGGGTTTTATTTCTGTCACAAACGCAAACCAGAAGTAGCGACGCAAACCAGAAGTTTCTACGATGATTCTGCACCAAACTATCAAAAATCGTAACGTCGACCAAAGCAAAAATCTCCATTTCTCCACGCAATTATTTAATATTTTTATCAAATTCACAAAACTGTGATATTTGGCCATCCACCAACAATCTTTACACAATCCGATGGCTTAGCGAGTCAGGCATGCGACGATAACCTTTATTGGGATAAAAAATGACTTTTAAACACCATCTTTATTGAAAACACCATCAGCACGCACACGCAAAACCTTTACGTAACTCAATGACGCATCTACTCGAGCGCGCTGCACCACGTGACGAGCCGTGACGCGGCGAGTGAAATATTTTTTATACAATCTTAAAACGTCTCCAAAACATCTGATTTTTACCAGAATTTCGACAACCCAGTGTTAAGCATCCTAAGCGATCGCAAAACCGAAGACAAAATTAAAATCGAAGTTAAAACGAACTCGTAACGTCGACCGAAGCAAAAATACTCCATTTCTCCACATGAATTTACGGAATTATGTTTGACCTCACCATGACCTTGACCTTTGACCGATTTTGACCAAAATCTAATCAGCGCTAGCCATCACCCTCCTGAATCACGTGGTGTAATTTGGCATCGGTAGCTTCTTTCATTTTCGAGTTATCGTGCCTACAAACAAACACACAAACACACACACAAACAAACACAAACAGAGGACGGAAGTCATCAATATACTTACGAAATCTTTAGATTTCGTAAGTAACAAGCCGGTAGGTGGCCATGGGTCGCCGAGCATCCGATGACCTTTGACCCCTGATCTGAGTTAATCTAGTACTAAGTACTTACGAAATTGCAATGGAATCGGTTAACCCGTGTATGAGCAAGGGGGCTTTGAATGGTCATTTTGCCCGAACAATGCACTCATTGACCTTTGACCCCTAACTTAGCCGAGAGAGGTCAATATGTCCTGAGGCAAAGTTGTAGTACTAATTGCGTGCTATGAACCTGCAAAGTTTCATTTGGATCGATGCACTCACCTGGTCGCTCGGGGGCCTTCAATTTTCGCCAATTTTTGGGCATACCCCATTTGTAGGGGGCGCTGCGGGTAAACTATTCCATATATCACAAAAAACGAATATATTTGGTAGAGCATCACCTGTAGATGATGCATGCCAAATTTCATAAGCCTACGTGGGATAATGGCTTTTGGAATTGATTTCGCGTGAACGGTACCGATTTTGAAGGTTTTTCGGCTGTTGCTAAGGAACCAAAGCGTCCCTAGCAACCATCACAATTTCTAAAGCACGAGGTCATAAGATGTACCTACCACCCGAGTTTGGTCAAAATCGGCCCACGTTTACTACCAATTATGCTGATGACAAACGAACAAGCATCCAAATAGTCCATTTGCCAGAGAAGTAACCTTGTTGTCCTCAAAAGTGTATGGTTTTATGGTGGTTTCTTGTTCACAGGTATGCATAGACCAAAGTAAGGTTGGTTGCCCGGATGGCAACCATGGGGAAATCTGTTATTTTTACACAAATACAAGATGGCCTTCATCGACCGGGCTGAAAATATAACTTTTTAGGTAATGAACTTAAAATTACACATGAGACATCTTTTCCATATAATTTTGGCATGAGGAATCGATATTTAACCTTATTTTTGTGATTGGAAGTAAATTTGAGGTCAATGTTCGAGTTCCTGGCAATTGTTTGCTGTGTGAGATACATTTTGAATGACAACAAGGTCACTATTCTGACAACTGGACGCTCACATACGACATTAATGCGAGTTACTAATCCATTGTTTTGTTTTTACAGATATGGCTGATTCAAGGTGCATTCTTCCCGTGTGTCATGGTGGAGGGGAATTGAAGAAATTCGCTGATCAAAGGATCAAGACATTGATCTCCTGTTCCAAAGCCTGTGGAGATGACGAGCTACGTGCAAAACTACAGGACATTGTTGATGGTGGTGGTGATGCTGTTCGCATAGAATGTCACAAAGGATGCTACTGTACTTGCACATCAAAACAAAAAATTGAGAGACTTCGTAAATCACAGAAAAGAAAAGCTGAAGATGATTGTGTTACAGTGACAACAAGATCTCGCACACAGGCAACAGGCAGTGGTGCATTTGTTTACAAACGTGACTGCATTTTTTGTGGCAAAGAATGTTTACCTGTTGATGACAAACATCCAGAAAAATGGGATCGTGTTCGTCAGTGCATGACGAAAGAACGTTTTGACAAGGAAGGTAATCCCATCCCAACTATGAAAGATGCCATCATCAATGCTGCTGAGCAACGTAATGATGAAGTAGCCAGAACGGTCAAGTTACATATTGGATATTTGGTTGATCTCCCTGCAGCTGAGTGCAAATACCATGTATGCTGTTATAGCAGCTTCATGACAGTCCCTAAATATGCTGATTTGCCAACTGGTGTTGCAGAAGAAAGTGCCCTAAAGAACGTCATAGAGCGCATGAATTGTGACAGGTCAAAGATCTGGAATAGCGTTGAACTGCATTCCCTGTACTGTGATCTTGGTGGCAAACTCACTCGACGTGATATGTTTAGCAAACTAACAGACCGCATGAGTAAGGAAGTTATGTTAGTTCGGGTAGATGGATATTCTGCCATTGTTGGTTTCCGTGAGTCCATTGCTAACCATCTGAAAATGGTTAAAGTGGATGATGCAGATGAGAGGAGTTTTGATTCTGTGGTAAGGCAGATCAAGAAGGAGGCACACCCAGTCAAGTACAACAGTG
This sequence comes from Eptatretus burgeri, assembly GCF_056783735.1. Classification (NCBI taxonomy): domain Eukaryota; kingdom Metazoa; phylum Chordata; class Myxini; order Myxiniformes; family Myxinidae; genus Eptatretus; species Eptatretus burgeri. The sequence continues at coordinate 124,956,116 of NC_140962.1, read as the reverse complement.
CCAATTATGACCTCTCAGAATTTACACAAGCCAACACAATCAAGGCAACAAGCCAAACTTTACTGAGGTTGATTTCAGACTTAGTGTCTGGTGGTGAAATGACCAAGAAATCTCTAAGCCTGAGCCAGTCAATTCAGTCATGTTACAGGTACCAGAAATCAGACAACATTAGGACTGGCTGTCAAACTACTGCACCGCCATGGCAGTTCTGATCTTCTAAAGCTCCTTCATGAACATGGGTTCACAACGTCATATGATGAGGTCCTGAGATGCAGGAAATCTGCTGCTCATTTTCTCGGTGACAATGCTCAGCTTCTCCACCAATTCATGGGTTTGAGTAGAACTGTTGGCGTGATTTTTGCCTGGTTTGATAATCTTGATCTGCAAGTGTTCACGCCTAATGGTCTGCACACTACTTATGTCCTCTCACATGAATTTCAGCAACCCCATCCTGCAGGCATTCTTGAGTATGGGCATACTCACCCAGGGAAGAGCGACCTTATTATCCCATGACTGTCTAAGAAAGCTGCCCAGTCTAGGACAAGCAGCAGCTCATCAGGGAGCCTTCTTCTGCAGCACTACACTGGGCCATCCAAAGTGAACCCCCCGGCTGTGGATGCAACCTCTGGATTCTCCTACCAAGAAGTGTGTGCCCGGCAAGCTAATTTAGCTGCTGCACGGAAAAGGACATGAAGTGGCTAAACACAGTCAGCACACAGGTGAACGCCATGGAATGGGGTGGTTTCAACAACCAAGAAGCATTCAGCAGTCATGCAGAAAAAAAGCCAGCAAGTACCTACATGTTCGGACCCCTTATTGATGCCAAAGCTTCTCATCCAGACACTGTAGTGACTTCACTGGAGTATCTTCAGAAGTCATTTACTGATATGGGAATGACTTATGTCCACATCTCTGTGGATCTCCAGCTCTACATGGTGGCTTGCCAAATCAAGTGGCATGACGTTGATCGCTTTAAAAATGTGATTCTGAGGCCTGGGATAATGCACACTGTGCAGTCCTTGTGTGGTTGCATTGGCAAACTGATGCGTGGGCCTGGTGTTGAGACTCTCATCAGTTCAGCATTCGGGGGCCTGGCAGGAATCATGAGTGGCAAGTCCTGGGTTCGATCAATGAGAGCCTTCCGGATGGTTTCGACTGCCCTTCTCATTTCCTTCCTCACCACCGGCCCCAAGACATTCCAGGAGTTGTGCAGCTACCTTGAGACATGCAGACAGCACCCAACTGGGAAGCACTGGGTTGATAACTTCATCAAGCCTACTCTGCTTGTTCATCAACTTCTGCGTAGTGAGAGGGAGGCAGACTTCCTGCTGCAACAGCTAACACTTGAACACATGCTTCCCTACTTCTTTGTTGCTGGTCACCATCACTATGCCCGTTACATCACCCATCACCTACTGGAGATGCGCTATCTGCTGCCACCAGATGCCAAGTCAGAGCTCATATCAGGTGCTTTTGTGTGTCATCACCAAAAAGGCATTTGGAATGGTGTGAGCTCTGATCAGTTCGATGAACAAACTGCTATTATAATTGGCAAGGGTGGCCTCAAGGGTATGACTCTTTCTCCAAAGATGGTAGCAGAGTGGATCGATTCCTTTCCTGTCACTGGCTACATCTCAGATACAATGGAGCACATCTACCCTGACTCCTCAAACAAGGACAATGAAGACCAAGTGAGAGAAAAGGACACAAGAATCGGACCACGTCACAAGGAGGAGGGGAAGAAGAGGAGAGAACCTGATGCAAATGATAGGCGCCGGATTTTACTTGAATTGTCGAATGAGTCTCATCCTCTTGAGAATCACTCACCACATCTGTACAACATTACCAATGGTCGAATTGTTCCCCGAGAAGCTGAAGTGAATGTTGAGGATTCCGTGGTTAAAGGTCAGAAAATGGTTGCAGAGTTCCATGCATTCCTTCCAGGTGGATTCCATGCAACCATCTCATGCCCTATCAAGACAATGGAGCACTTACAGAAAGGAGTGAAAATTGGGGACAAGACGATCTTTGATCTGGAACCCATCTTCCTCATATTAGGCTGCTGACTATTGGACAGCAAAGACAAATGGAGCTAGGACCTATCTTCCAGTTTGAGCTCTGCGCAGTACCCTCCTGACTGATTGATGAATATGGGTGCTTTAGGAAAGGCAACAAAGCACCACTGGCACACAAACTCTGTGTTCAGGCACAACAGCCTCTGCAACCAGATGTTACCATTGTTGACGTGAGCCAACTTCTCTATCATATTGTCTGGCCTTTCAGGGGAACTGTGTCAGTCTTAGTTGAGTCCATCAAGACAAGGCTGTCTACCATTGCTGGTCAGAAGATCTTGGTCTTTGACAAATATTATGATGTTCCTGCAGAGGAACATTAACGAGTGAGGCGTGCTGGCATTGGTTCCATCAACTATGACCTCACAATAAACACACCCCTGCCTAGTTGAGATGCCATCCTGAAAAACAAGCAGAACAAGTTGCAGCTGTCCAAGGTTTTGAGTACCTATAACTTTGGTGAAGGAGTTACTGTGGAGAGCCATAGCCATGGTGCGTTCAACCATGATGAAGCAGACATTACAATGATCTCACACCTGCTTGTGGCTGCTGAATGTAATGCAAGAGTGATACGTATCCTCTCTGATGGCACTGATGTTTTTGTATTGATGGTTTACTGGGTTTACCAGCGCAACATCCAGGCCACAGTGCAGATAGAAAGGTGGGATGGAGCAATTTGGGATATCAACAGCACCTGTGACCAGCTTGGCCCCAAGTGTCTGCAGCTTTTGGGAATGCACTACATCACTGGCTCAGATACCACATCATACCTATACGGCAAGGGCAAAGTGTCAGCCCTGAAGACACTGAGAGCTGGCAACTTCCCTGGTTTGTACTCCGCACATGGTGAGCTGAACACAAGCCATGAACAGCTCATGGAAGCAGGGCGGACATTCTTCTGTGCCCTGTATGGTCAGCCAGAAGGTACCACGATGAGTGAGATGAGGTACTATATGTACACAAGGAAGTCTGGCAAGCCCCTCAAGCTCATGGCATTACCTCCAACTGAGATCAATCTCTTCCTACATATTTTGCATGCACATCCACAGACAGTACTTGCAAATTCAGCTGATCAGCAGGCCCCACCTGAACTTGACATTACAAAATATGGATGGAACATCAGAGATGGAATCCCAGTGCCAGCAACTTTTGCTACTCCACCAGCCCCTTTGGACCTCATGGATGTTGTGCGGTGTGGATGCAAAGCAGAGGGGAAGGCCTGCAGTACTGCAAGTTGCAGTTGTCACCAAGCAAAGATCTCCTGCACACTATACTGCACTTGTGGTTGCAGTGACAAGTGCTTCAACCCACACAAGACTGTGGAGGACAGTGAAAGTGAAGTGGAAGAAGGGAGTGTCGAAGCAGAACTGGAAAGAGACGAGGATACGGAACGGGAATGAACAATACGTAAGTTGTCTACTCGGCTCTATATCCTCTGTTCCTAAGATGTCCAATATGATGACATGACAATGTGTATGCTTTCTGATTATTAACATACTGTTGTGAACCATTCATGACTTCACTTTTGCATTGGTGTTGCATAATTTTCAGCAGAAAATAGTCATGGACATTTCATGTGAACCTCTATTTATTCCTGAACGTAAAAAATAACCCCAAAATTAAATTCCTCATGTCAAAATCATATGGAAAAGAGGTATTACACAGGATTATATGTTGACCGATTAAAAACTTAGCCCCATCGTCTGACCTGTAGCGGCCATCTTGAATTTATGCAAATTACAGGAGTTCCCCAAGGGAGCCACCCTGGCAACCAACCTGAATTTTATTAATGGACCCATGTTAGTCCAAAACGATCATAAAACCATACACTTTCCACATCAACAAGGTTGACAATGGAACACATAATAACGGCAAATGGACTAAAACAAACATCCAAACAAACAGACAGAATTACTGACAATAAGGGTCACCTATTTTGGCGACCCAACAAACACTGGTGAAAACATAACCTCCGTCCACCTTCAGTGGTGGAGGTAATTATTTGACGAAAGGAAAGCCAGTGCAGATTCTTAAAGACAGGGCTGTTACCATTGTTCTTTGGGGTGCTCAGGGAAGTGACATCACTTCCCCCATTCTCAGCAGCTATGTTGTGTGAAAATCAAGTCTGGTGTTGTCACATGTACCTGTCTACATGTGTGCGTGATTTGTGTCATAGCTCCTCCATGGTAAAATAAATAATGAGATACCAGATGGGCAGTGGCATTTTTAATTTGTAATAATGTGATTAAGGGAAAGGTAAGAGATATGGGGAAAAAAAAAAAGAGATATGGGGAAACAGAAAGTGATGGGATTATAATGAGTGATAGGAAGCAAAGATTGGTTGTGAATAGGAGAATCTCCTGCTGGGTTGTGGTAAGTAATGAGTGTAACTCTCAGGGAGTGTAACAAGATGAAATGTAAGGTGCTGTGGATGTGTCAGCATCATGAAAATAGGGACTCTATAATGCAAGGGTGGTCTTGGAGAATTTGATGCAGGAAAAGGATCTGGGGGTGGTAATAGATACAGGGAGGTAAGTAGAGAGCACAGTGCTAGGCAACTACAGGTAAAGGTAATAGGGTTTTTGGTTGTATTCACATGGTGAGAAATTATAAATCCAAAGAGGGAGTATTATCACTGTACAGGAATTTAGTAAGGCCTCATCTGGAA
>NC_140962.1:124896376-124948876 GCF_056783735.1 Eptatretus burgeri | reverse complement strand
TATCGATATTCGGCGATTGACCCTATTTCGCGCGGGTAGAATATGGACTGGGCCGTGGTGGGATTAAAAACCCACCCGTGACTGGTTTCTGGCGTTGTTCCAGAAAGTCACGACTGGATTGTCCGTTCAGTGGGTGAAGCGACCGCTATTGGTTAGACACTGTCGTTCGCACGCCGGGAGGGCGCGAATTCTACAACAATATATGTATATATGCATACCAACATCCAGGTCCTCAGATAGTTATTTCCCTAAATGCATGTCCAGGAGACACCCATCCCCATGTCTGGTGGGATTATAAATGTGATGCGTTAAGAGGAGTAAAGAATAGATCCCCTCTCTTATGGAAAGCTTTTTCTTTTGACAACAGACACATTCATGCATGGTGTTTCTTTCACGGACGCCGACGCCTGCCTTTTCCATCAACGTTGACCCCCGTTTCTTTCACTGACGCCCAGACCCGCCTTTTTCCATCGACGTTCGACACCCCGTCCAGCAGCTCTGTGGACGCTGGCTGGCTTCGTTTCATATCGGGCTGAACAGTGTACAGTTGGTTCACTTCCGGTTCTGATTTTGGAGAGTCGGCAAGTCTCTTTCAGGGCTCTCTGCTGACGATCTCAAAGTTAAGTTTGCGGTCATTATCTGTCCTCTTTTAACTGTTTATTTTCTCACCTGCATGTTACTGTGTGTTCCTCGTTTGGTTTTGTTTCAAAAAATAGTGCTATTTTGTGAGTTTTCGTCGACATTGTCTTACCGGGTGATTGAGGCCTACTCATCCTTCCCATTGGTGTATGATCGTGTTTATTTGTATTTTCTCCCCATTACCTTCAATTTCTATCTTCCCCACTTTCCCAACGTCCCTCATCCCTCCCAACTAAACACTCTATTTCTTGTCTTAAATCCTCCCCCAAAAAACTACCTTTCTCCTTGCACACTCACGAGTCTCGATCCTTCTTCTTCTTCTTCCTCTTCTTCTTCCTCCTGGCGGCACACCATCTTTATTCTACTGAGCTGACCCTCTCTCGTCATTACCTTCACGATTTCTTTTGACAACCTTCCATTCCCGAATTTTACCTATTCTTCAAAAATACATCAAAAATCAAAAATCTTTCTTGTATCCTTTGGACCTCGACACCTCCTGTAACCAGGTGTCTCTCGACTCTTCCTGATACTTTTCATCAACCCAGCAGCTTCACTCGACGTTTACAGTCCCAAACTCACCACACTTCCACGATTTTACTTCAACCTTCCCTTTAACGAATGTTATGCAATCCTTATTTAAATAAATAATTTCACTTTTGACAATACACCTCCCATAGCCAAGTGCTTCTCCCATAACCACGTAATCTGTTTAGACCCCCTGCGGTTACCGATCCAATTTCACCATTCACCTCACGATTTTTTTCTACAACACTTCCATGACCTAATCTGATGACAACTCTCTCAAACAATAATAATAATAACAATAAAAAGTTTCGCTTATAATGCTTCATCTTCCTCTTTCACACGTGTGGTACTCTTTCCTGTATCATAATGCACGATACGAGTATTTAAAGACTGCTCTCAATTCGACCTTTCCTTAATACCTTGCCTAAAAAATCCAACTGTTACAGTGTTTATTCTCTCCATTGTCTGATTTCGCCTTAATTGCATCCATCAAGAAATGTGTTTAATCGCATAACTGACCTAAAACTTAAAAAAAAAACCCAGTTTGCTATGAATGTTCACTTTCCATCAACCATTCTTTTTTTCCAATTTCAGTGCCAACTCACCCTTCTCACCCCATCCCTCTCAAAGTAACCATTACACTCTTCTCCGTCCAAGCTTCCCCCTCACCTTCCTCCCTCAACTCTCCAAACTCACACTTCTCCCACCATTCACCCCTCACTCACCCTTCTCAAAGTCCCCCCTATAATCCACAAAGCTGCCTCCTTTCCCTGCCCTCTCACCTCCATCTCATCACTACACCTTCTCAAATCCTCAACTCCCTTCTGCCTTCTCTCTTGTCCCCCTCCCCCCAGCACCACAGAGCCTTTTCTCCTCCTCATCCGGCCCCTCCCCTACCTATTCTGCAACCCACCACACCCTTTCAACAACCCTCCTTACCTCCCCCCCTCCTCCCTTGTCCTACCCTCTCCCCCCTCCCACCCCTGCACCCAAAGCCTCCTCCCCTCCCTCTTCATGAACAGTGTGGACCGTAAATATCCGGTGCCTTCGCGCAAACCTTTCAGATCTTTCCATACAGGTTGCCACTGACAACCAGACATAATCTGCCTAAGAGAAACTTTCCTCCCCCAAGATGTGTCTGACTCCCCAGTATCTCTCCCTGGTTACTCCCTCCACCGGTATGACAGACCTGAGCTTCGTCCTTGTGGAGGAGTTGCTCTCTTCATCAAAGACTCTATTCCTCACTCTCCATGCACTGCCCTCACTCCCCCACACCCCCAGGAATACCTCTGGCTACGGCTTCTCCTCCACTCCCACCTCATGTTTTATGTGGACTGTACCGTCCACCAAACAGTGATGACTCCATCTACACCTCACTATCCGAAAACATGGACCAACTTCTATCTTCTCATCCAAACTCTCTCTTCCTCATATGTGGCGACTTCAATTGTCATCATGCCAGTTGGCTATGTGTGGGTACCTCTCTCATCTCTCATGGCACTTCAGCAAAAGCTTTCTGCAACTCATTGGGACAGACTCAATCGGTCAACTTCCCAACCCGGATCTCAACAAATTGCACTCCATCTCTTCTGGATCTGATTTTGACAAATTTCCCTGACAATATCTGCTGCTCTTCTTTCGCTCCAATCGGTTCTTCTAACCACGTCCTTGTCAAAGTCGACATCTCTCTGGCTATTATCGGAGAACCACCTCACCACCGTCGAGTCTGGCATTTAACTCAAGCTGACTGGCAGGGTCTCAAAGCAGCCATCAAACTTATAGACTTGTCTCCATTCGCTACTTTCTCCAACATCAACTCATCCTGGGAATTCTTTCAAAGAAACTTCCTCTCCCTCATGCACAGATTTATCCCCTCTCGTCATCAGTTGTCCTACCCTTCCTCCCACCATTGGTTCACTAAAGCTTGTGGCGAGGCAGTTGTCCTGAAACAACTTGCCTTTGCCTCATGGGAAGCAAACCCAACTGAGGGTAATCTCAGTTCCTTCAATAAAACTCGGAACAAGTGTGTATCTACCCTCAGGAGAGCCAGAAAACAACATCTTTCTCATCTCAAGTCTGAACTCTCAAACCTCTCTCCCTCCTCCAAATCCTGGTGGCATCTAAGGAAATCTGTTTCTGGTGTATGTTCCCCTTCCATCCCCTCCCTTACCTCAAATGGCCGCACTGCTGATACTGCACGTGAAAAGGCTGAATGCCTAAACTCGGTGTTTGCATCAAAGTCTTGTGTCCAAAACCCATCACTTTCTCGACCCACCTTACCCAGTCGCACCCAACTGTCCCTGGACTCTGTGTCCTTTTCTCCTGACAAGGTGGAGAGCTTGCTGTCAAACCTCGACTCAGATTCTGCAACCAGTCCAGACGGCATCAGCCCACGTGTCCTAAAAACCTGCTCCTCTGCTTTTGCTCACCCTCTCTCTCTTCTATTCACCCTCTCATTTGCTCAAGGTCATCTGCCATCTGCTTGGAAACCAGCAAGCATTACTGCCCTGCATAAAAAAGGTGCAAAAACAGCTCCCTGCAACTGCAGACCAATCAGCCTTCTGCCAATCATCAGCAAGATTATGGAATCCATCATCACTTCAGACATTAAATCCTTCTTCTTCTCCAATGACTTGATTTCTGATCATCAATTTGGTTTCAGACCAGGTCACTCTACCCTGGATATGCTGCTTCTGCTCTCCCAACAATGGATGAAGATCCTCTATGCTGGACATGAAATCAAAGCCATATCCCAAGACCTATCACGTGGTTTTGACACGGTCTGGCACCCTGCCCCGCTCACCAAACTCTCTTCCTATGGTATTCCAAGGCCATCTCCACTCATGCCTCGCAGACTTCCTCGCCTGTCGCAGTCAAGATGTGGCCCTAAATGGAGTTCTTTCATCCCCTCTTCCTGTCCAGGCTGGAATTCCTCAAGGTAGCGTTCTGGGCCCTGTTCTTTTTCTGGTTTTCATCAATGACCTCTCCGACTCTCTGGAAAATCCTCTTTATCTCTTTGCTGATGACAATACCCTCTGCCGTACCATCTGTCATCCCTCAGACCGGCATGCAGCAGCTTCTTTGCTCACTGCAGATCTGGATAAAATCACAAACTGGTCCAACACGTGGAACATGTCTTTCAATCCGGACAAATCTCACACTCTCACTATGTCTCTCCGAAAGGACCGTTTAGAAATCCCCCTCATCCACTTTCTCAACAATCCTCTGGAAGAAGTCCTTTCTTTCAAGCTTCTGGGTCTCACTGTCTGCCATGACTTTTCCTGGAAAAGCCACATTTCAAACCTGGCCTCCAAAGCCAGTCGCCGACTGGGAATCCTCCGTCGTGCAAAGTCCTTCCTCGGCCCACCTGAGCTCCTGACCACTTACAAAGCTTTCGTCCACAGCCTGATGGAGTACTGCTCTCCCCTCTGGGTTGGTGCTCCTGCCTCCCACCTTTCTCAGCTTCACGCTGTGGAAACCAAGGCATTTCGGATCATTGGCATCTCCCGCAATGAGGCTGAGTCTTTGGGCCTCTCACTCTCTCACCGCAGGCTGGTCGGTGGTCTTTCTGTCTTCTCCCATCTCCTCTTCAGCCTCCCCCCCCACCACCCTGCTCTGTCTGCAATTTGTCCCCACCACATTTCTGCAGGGCGCTCAAGGTCCGCCAACAACCCCCTTCTGGTAAAACTCCCAAAATCACGAATCACTGCTCACCTTCACTCTTTCATTCCTCTTTTTCCCACCTTTGGAATAAACTCCCTCACTCTATTCAATCTCATTCTTCCATCCAGGCCTTCAAAACAGCTGTTCACCACCACCTCTTATCATCCCCCATCTAAATCCTCGATCTTTTTTACCCATGATAATCCACCCAAGCCCACCTCCTTCAAATTCCCTGCTTTCCTTCCTGAAAGTCGCTGTTATGTCCATCTTGTATTCCCCATGTTCCCCACCTCATCCCTCTCCCTTCCACAGATCTCCGAATATATCTGTTCCCCACTGTTTTGTCCTTCCCACTCCTGCCCCTCTTGTCTCATGCCCCCCTTGCTGTGCATTGTATGTTAGCTCTCATACGAGCCTCGACAAGGTATACAAAAAAAAAGAAAAAGAAGGGGAACAATCTCACAAATAAAGCTTTGCTTCTTGTAAACAATGTCCCTGCCCATCCGTCACAGATGCAGGATTGGTGCGATAATCCAATACGATTGCCATCCCTTCGGGCATAGACCACCCTCCATGCAGAAATTAATGACATCGTCCTGACACACTGACACAGTCATCCAAGCCTTATGATTTGACCTCGAAATGACAGGAAGCTGTGGCTTGAGGTAGCCCTTTTGTGCTCATGGGTTTCTGAGTGGTGCAGTTGAAGCTTGATTTTAAGAGGACTTTTAACTATCGAATGCACAGTAGATGCAGCGATTCCATGTATACGTGCAATTTGTCTTGTTTTTTCACCACGCTAATGTCTTTTAATAATTCCTAACTGCACTGCTAAAGTTGCACTCTCTCCCTGCTTCTTGATACGAGATGTGTTTGACGAAGCACTCGCGGATCTATTCACGCTCAATTTGCATGATGCGGGGTTTAACAGCTAATCCTCTCAGCTCGGTTTATTATGAAATATGCAATGCGTACTGCATTCCTCAATGGCCTCCTCTTACATAAAAGTTATCTGTGTATCCTTGTGAACTGGCTGGCCAGGCCTGAAGTTTGACTGTAAGTGACAGTTGTCATTTGTGCAGCACGCAGACGATAATTCAAATACGGTTTGCGAAAGATACCGTGGAATCTTTAACGTCCACCACCGACCAATGTTGACCGATGGTCCTCTGGATTAACATCCATCTGAAAGAGAGCTCACATACATTGATGCCGTGCCATGCATACAAAACACCAGGATGACATTTTATAGGTGAGCTGAAATTCAAATCCAACAAGAGAGAGCTGAAAGGGGGAGTGCACGTACCACTAAACCATCCTACCAGCCTTAAAAGGTGAAATAAATGTTGAATACTTGGTATTATGTCGATATTATTAAACAACTGTCAAATATTAAACAACTGATAATATTAAACAACCGTCAGGGGCTACCCAGCATTGCCCAGGGTTGGGGGGGGGGACAGGTGGATATCCACTGCTGCATGGATGAGTATGCTTTTTCCACCAGTGGTTTCGGGATGTTAGATATTGAAAAGCTGTGGAGTTATTGACCTCATGGTGGTTACCTTTTGCCTGCGGCGCGGTGGCAGCATCGCCCGACCCCACATCCCAATATGTTTTATAGCGGCCTTTGGTGACTTCAAAACGGACATCAAGGCCAACATGTGGAAGCCTAAAACTTTGCCCACATTCTGAAGTACCAACACCGAAAATTTGTGGCCTCTCGGTGCTATGGTTCAGCCATGACAGAATAATGCAAAAACAAACAAACAAACAAACAATATTTATGTTTTCTAAATGCCGGTCATCGATTTATTTTTTCATGCAAGACAAATTCTCTCATTGTCATTTTTAATACCTCCATATTCTTCCTTATTTAACTGCTTGTGTTGATATAAACTTTTAAAATTAATTTATTTGACTATTGCATAATCTCGTTTGAATGTAGCATTATATTTGTGACCCATGGAGATGTCATGCCTTTTATTATTATTATTATTATTATTATTATTATTATTATTATTATTATTATTATGTTCTCAATTTCTTGCGCTCGTCTTTCAGCTCCTTTTCCTCTTTACAGAAGTTGTTTTTGCTAAGTTGCCAATGCTTGCTCTTCCCATAGTAGGATTGATCTTCACTGCAGGGACACTTCCCACTCTCAAGTTGCTCTTGTGAGGTATACCACTGGCAATGGTTTCTTGGGAAAAACTGCTGCCTTCTGCGTGGGACCCAATCAGGTTATTTTATTGCATTTAATTACACAAACATTGAGAGCAGCTGTCACCGACGAGGTCGCCATGGATAATTAGAAATCTCATGGTTTGTTTTGAAATAAGGATACGATTGATATTGCAACTAAATTTGGTATTTTGAACGAACGAAAGTTGCACTGTAAATGTCCAACTGCTCATTATTATACTTGAAACAGATGGCGTCATCTATGACGTCACAAAATAGAGCAATCTCTCACTGCACCTCTTTTCTTAACCTTCCATTGCAGTCGTTGGATGATAAAAGGTTGTAATAAGTGATATTTTCTTTTAAATGTGAGAAAACACACGGCAGTGTTTGGAAGGAAAAGTTAATTGATCATGGTGGTAAAGGTAAGAGGCTGAGGACAAAGTAGAGGCTGGAGCACAGTTGTCCTTTCCGGGTGCAGATCACTGAACAGATCTGTGCTCCAGCTGAATGAGTCACAAATTGTTTTTGTTTTGAATTTTTTTTTTTTTTAAACCCTGCTATGAAAACATCCATGTCGAAAATCAATCAATACCCTAACTAAACCTAATACCTGTTGCATGGGTGATAAAAGTGGAACAGGAATTTTGATTACTGCCTTATAGAGTTTGCTGGGAAATCCTCGATTTGAGCTTTTATCATGGTGTGCTCGGAATTATTAGAAGTGCCTACTCGAAGACATTTTAAATAAATCTGTTAGTGTTTAAGCTAGAGATCATATCTCCAAACGTTAGCCTGAGAGTGACAAGGTGTTTTTGGCAGATGCTAACAAGCCAGAGTACCTTATAGCAGGCCATTACCAGAGCCTGTTGCTAGTGAGTGTGGTCGGCCTCGCTGAGTCAGCCGTTGAGCTTTCAGAGAAAACACCTCCTTTTTGGCATGATCAATGGGTGGTGTTAAGTCTTTATCAGCCGCAGCCTAAACAACTAAGTCTCATGCTTCAGGGAGCAGCACGTTCTGTGTGAATCACCCTTTGCCGGTCAAATTCTCTGTCAGCAATTTACGTTGTGTGCCATTCTCTGCCTGCATGTAGCTTTCCCAGAAATTATGAAACCATGATGATTATTGTTATTATTCATTGAGCTGACGAGTGTTTTTCAGCCTCCCCGGGTGCATGTGTTGCACGGCTCATTGGGGGTCTTTTGAAGTTCCTTGGCCGCGCTCTTTGACTGTTAGATTATTTTCTCGTACTGTGCACTTCCACCCAGACTCACCGAATTGCTGCCGTCTTGGGACTTCCAAGTCTTATACGGGGTGAGAACGTGAATGTACAAGTAACGTACAAATTATGAGTAAATTCAAGACTTTTGTAAAAGGTAGTATCGAGTAGATTTAAACATATTACATTTTTAAGTGATATTTTGATATCATAGGATAATTAAAAGTTGCTTGCTCAGCAGTTGCATCTCTCCAAGTTGTCTAGTTTTGATTATGTTTCATGTACGAAGCAAAATATGATAATATAAGTGCTGCTATGATGTGATGGATACAGAAGGGTATTATGTCATGGAGGGCTCCATGCTATGTGAGACATAAAGCCGACTATCCCACTTACATTTGCTTGTGAAAAAAAAAAAAACTGGTAGCTATTTCATCACCTTTTTGGTAGTTATATCATCACAAAGGCAAAACATGCTACTTATGCCTTTCCTTAAAGTCACTAATTTATAATAAATAAAAAATAATTCACCAAATATTTTGTGACATCACATTTCACTTGAATTAAGGCAGCAACATACTGTGGCATGGATATTAAAAGATGCAAATGATATCTTCCTAAATACATTTTAGTTATAATGTTACAGCCTGGGGTTCGGAGCTCACCACAAGGGGAAACGCACGAGTTTCTCCCAAACACCCAGTCCTGAAGCCGCTGACCACAGATAACTCCACTGTCCAAAGGAGTGTAGTTCTTACACAGCCGTAGCCGCTTGACTGAGACAACCAGCTAGTAGGTTACGCTTCGATGTTTCCACGATACCTTTCTATTAGCATTGCAACCTAATTAGAGGCCACACCCTCGGCACCACACCTGGTGATCTTCTACCGAGCAGAAGAGATGGGTGCAGCACCGGCTAACAGAGAAAATCAGGTGGGGCACAACTTCCCGTCAAACTATACTTGTAAACTGTCGGACCAATGAAGGAAAGGACAACCCTGAAAGATTGGAAATAAGAACAAATAATTATTTATTTACACACAAGCGATCATTTGAAAATGAGTACTGACAGACAAGAAAGCAAAAGGTGCATAAGAGCAGATTTTACTCATACATTCTTTCTTTCTTATACAATCTTATTTGCACAAGAGATATGGCCATCATTCAATCAGGGGGAGAAGAAGAAAATAAAAACTTGAGAAGAAAATAAAATTAAGGAGAAAAGAGAAGTAGGGTCGATTCTTTTCTCCTCACCTCACACAGCTCAACAGGGCTGCACAATAGTCAAAATATATTAGAGAACAGGGAGGAAAGGACGGGGAAGATGGACAGTGGCGACGTGGCATGATGGGACACTCAGCCACGTCCCTGAGGTCTCTAGACCCAGCAAGTAAGTGCTCTCCAGAGTGCAAGATATGCGCTTGCCTTCCTCTGGCTCAGCTTCTTCCTCCTCCGGATGTCGCTTTTCCTCCTGTCTCTGAGCCTTCTGCTCCGCGCAGGACATCGCTTTCTCTTCTCTCATCTCTTGAACTCCTGCCTTCCTCTTCCTCCTCTCATTCTGAGCTTTCTGCTCCTCTTAGGACAAGCATTTAAGACAAGGACAAGCTCTTTGGCGACTGTCCTGTACACTTGCACTCTTGTCCTCTTCCTCTTTCTCTCAGGATCTCGCTTTCTTGCCCTCTCTCGATTTGGCTTTCTCTCTGAAGGATGAGGACCAGCTATGAGCTCCTTTTCTCCTCACAGGATCTCGCCTTTTTCCCATCTCTTCTCTTGCACTCCTTCCTCCTTTTCTTCTTATCGCTTTTTCCGTCCCAGCTCATGCGAGCCTCCTCCTCATTGGTGCACATCAGATGGGGGTGGGTCCACAATGCAGCTTGTGGAAAATGCCACGTCATTCTGTGGGAACTTTCAATGCAGCCCCCTCCCCTCCCTTCACTCACCCAAGGTCCTGACATGAGCCCCTGCTCCCTCCCTCATGCATAAGCGTTTGATGTGGATTTTTTAACCCACCTTGTTGTGATCGTTGTCCTCCTGAAGGATTCTAACTGGCCGATTGTGGAATCCTATTTGACTTCAGACAGAGTTTAACATTTGTCCGATTTGATTATAAAATCCCACAAAAAAACCCTATCGACACTGATAAAACTGATGTCCACACAAGTCCTTCCTTGTGAAACAATTTATTTCCTAATTATACACCATACACTTCTCACCCTTGTACAATGAACTTAAGAATCCCCATTGATTGCAATATTATTTGGTTCTATTTCATTTATTCTTACTTTAGTTAACAGTTAGACCAACCCGATTCAATTCACTTCTACATTACATCAGAGAGTTTTATTCTAACTTGGTACTTGGTCAGTTCCAAGCAGTACGAGCCACTGAGAAACTATACTTCCTCACGTGCTCGTACTCAGAAAATGTGCCTTTCAAAACATTTTATACTTCCATGAGAGAGAGGTTGGGGGATATTCACCCAGACTGTAGACGTGTCCTTTAGACAAAAAGCCACTTCGTACATTTTCTAAGCAAAGGTTCATTTATCAGCTCGGTCACTCTGCTCCAGAACAACACATTTCTTATCATTTAGGGCAAAAGTCTTTTGGCCAGAAATGACAGCCAATTCAATTTGCAGCATAAAAGTTACATTTTCTGAAACTACATTTGTTACAATGTAAAATACATTAATATAAATTTTTCCCCCACACGTTCATTGTACAGTCTCCACTGTAACCTGCCTGCGAAATGAGCCGCATCCCATCATGCATGGGAAAAGCACTGCACCTCATGCCACAGCCATTCATGTGAGAATGGACACAGTCCCATGCGGTGAAGGTAATGTGATTGCCCCGAAGGATTAATGACCACAGACGGACCGAATGTGCCCAATTAAACAATGTGCGAATAGATAGAAAATGGAGAGGCCAAAGACTAATTGGCTGAAGGAGGGATTATCAAAATTATGTTTGGTGAGGGGGATGATTGGTGGATTGAGAAAGCAGAGAGGGCAATGGACCAATGGTGTAAAGTAGGGATTGTTGAAAACAGCGGGGGGAGGAGAAACGGGCTGATGGGGTTTAAAGGAGCAAAGGGGGGGGGGGAGACAGACTGATCAGATGAAGAAGGAAAGGCTGAAAGTTGCAGTGGGGAGGGGGAAGGAAGACATCACACCAGGGAAACAAGAACTAACCTCAACTCATGCCACCTGAGTAGGGTAAGAATACTGATTCTGGCTCACTTTTCCCCATGTAAATGAATGGGGGATTTTCAGCGATTTATATTTTTTTTCCCTAAAAATAAATCCCCTTTTTATCCCAAGGTATATTTATTTGTCTCCCCTTTTAACCTGGAGGTTGAACCTCATTGAATTGAACACCTGGGGGTTGAACAGCTCACTCATTGAACCTATAAAGATTTGTTCATTCTCAAATTCCTTCAATAGTTTAATTTTCTTTGCACAATAATCCCCATCTAAAATATTGACAAACAAAACATTTGAATCTTTATATTTTTTAAGATACCCCATTTGTGCCATTACGAAATGATAAACTTCTCTTAATGCTCTTGTTTGACCACCTCCTGAGCCACAGGTTATTTTTTGTTAAGCCCCGCCCACTTTTCTTTAAGCCCCGCCCACTTTTGCTAAGCCCCGCCCACTTTTGCTAAGCTCCGCCCACTTTTCATGAGGTATTTTTTCTAAGCCACGCCCACTTTTCCTAAGCCCCGCCCACTTTTGCTAAGCTCCGCCCACTTTTCATGAGGTATTTTTTCTAAGCCACGCCCACTTTTCCTAAGCCCCGCCCACTTTTGCTAAGCTCCGCCCACTTTTCATAAGGTATTTTTTCTAAGCCACGCCCACTTTTCCTAAGCTCCGCCTACTTTTGCTAAGCCCCGCCCACTCTTACATCATTTCCAGTTCATCTCTGACTCACAAAGAAATCACTAGAAAATTACAGGATGTTATGGTTTTGAAAAATTTCCCAATGAAGGCTTGCCTAGGCTTGCCCAGGGAATTTCCAAGGAAACCACACCCACCAGTCTTTCTCTATAAAAGCTTCAAACCCAGGCTCCATTTTAAACATTTGTTCTTGCTGGCAATGGTGTTCTGTGTGCTTGTCTCAAACTCTCTGTCTTCTATGGAACTAAACCTTCAAGTTGATGAACTGGATTCAAACCTCTTATCTATTGAGGTAAGATTTTTTATTTTCCTATTTTCAAACTTTGATTGAAGCATACTCATTTAATAATTAAATAACTTAATTAATACATTATTATTTTCTCTCACAGGAAATTGTATCTGAAAATACTGCTTTTGCTACAACTTGGGGGGAAATTGTTGGCTTGGTTGAAGACCTTGAGTGGGATGACTTTGGTGTTCCTTGGAACTCTCTGTCTTCTGTGGAACTAAACCTTCAAGTTGATGAACTGGATTCAAACCTCTTATCTATTGAGGTAAGATTTTTTATTTTCCTATTTTCAAACTTTGATTGAAGCATACTCATTTAATAATTAAATAACTTAATTAATACATTATTATTTTCTCTCACAGGAAATTGTGTCTGAAATACGAAATGAAAATACTGTTTTTGCTACAACTTGGGGCGAAATTGTTGGCTTGGTTGAAGACCTTATGAGCGACCAAGACCCACAGAACGAGTTCGTCCTTGATGACCCAACCAAAGAGTTATACCTTGGAGACCAGCAAAATCCTGAAAAAGAGTTTTACAGCAATAGTACTCATTGTGAGTTATCAAGACAATACCCACTGAACAAGTTATACCTTGATGAGCCAGAATACAAGTTTTACCTTGGAGACTCACAAATTTTGAAAAAAATCAGTAAATGAGTTCTGCCTTGATGGTTTAAATAACTACCTTGGAGACTCAGGAAAAGGGTTCTGCCAAGATGGTTCTAAATATGGGGCCTACCTTGGAGACTCACAAATTTTGAAAAAATCAGTAAATGAGTTCTGCCTTGATGGTTTAAATAACTACCTTGGAGACTCAGGAAAAGGGTTCTGCCAAGATGGTTCTAAATATGGGGCCTACCTTGGAGACTCACAAATTTTGAAAAAATCAGTAAATGAGTTATCCTTAAGAGACTTTGTAAGTTGGTTTTACTTTGAATACTTGAAATGTGGGTTCTGGATTGATAACACAATGTGATACATATCTTGGAAACTCAACGGGAATGTGGTTATACCTTGAAGACTTGGAAAGTTGGGTTTATGTTGGACACTTCAAACTTTTTTGGGGGCTTTTATTTATTTATTTATTTATTTATTATTATTATTATTTTATTTATTTATATTTTGGAGACTTTTGGAGTTGCTATCACTCTTTGGGATCTAAACCTATCGATGTAGTTCTTTGTCGGATGGTGCTTGATGGGAGCAAGATCAAGAAAGTTCTGGGAAGAAAGTGCAGGCTTACTCCCTCTTTCTACGTCATCAAACCTGAAAGCCTTAAAAGACAGAATTGGAAGAAGAGAAAAAAAACAAAAAATATACATTGTTCGTTCTGGGAAGAAAGTGCAGGCTTACTCCCTCTTTCTACGTCATCAAACCTGAAAGCTTTAAAAGACAGAATTGGAAGAAGAAAAAAAAAAAAACGTAAAAATATATATATATATAGGTGGAAATCTCATTTTGAAAAAGACATTGTGTTGGGCGAGGATTGAGTTGGGGTTGAGATTTTGAATGTGAGGGTTGGGGTTGAGATTTTGAATGTGAGGGTTGGGACACACACACATACACATCAACAAACAAAAGTTAAGCCTTGACTATTCAGTTGAGGATTCTGTGTTTGGGGTTCACAGATCTAAGAACGTCCCCCTTGACACACATTATATACTGTTATACACCTCGGACTTGGCCCTCGAGTGTCCACAACGGTGTATAGTAGGAGGGAGTGAAGCGCCAACCTATTGCTCCCATTGCACACACACACACAAACAAAAGTTAAGCCTTGACTATTCAGTTGAGGATTCTGTGTTTGGGGTTCACAGATCTAAGAACGTCCCCCTTGACACACATTATATACTTGGCCCTCTAGTGTCCACAAAGGTGTATTATCTGCTTAGTTTTGTCTTTTGTAATTCCTGTGAATAAAATGAACCTAAAATCTCTTCCCCTTCCAAATCATATATTTTATAAGTCCAAGGAACTGTATCTATTACATCAACAATTTTAAAAAGTTCTTTCGTCCATCGTTCAGTAAAACCCTTTTCAAAATGAGATTTCCACCTATATATTCTTACGATATCACCAACTTTGAACTTAGGTTTTCTGACATTAATCTCTTTTTCATATTTTAATTTTGTAAATGTTTCTGATGGCTTCATATTCGTTGACGTGTGAATCGTGTCATTATACTTATCCACAATATCCTGAATAAAAGATGACCATTGTTGTGAACCGAGTTGTGTGAATTTTTTATATAGTCTCTCTTTTAAGGTACGATTAAAACGTTCAACAACAACTGCCTTCCCTTCATTAAAGGTACTGTATAATGTAATACTGTTATTTTTTAGAAAATTCATAAATGTCTTGTTATAAAACTCTCTACCCTCATCAGTCCACAATTTCTTAGGTTTTCTCTTACTTTTATTAAATATCTGTTGAAAAGCTAACATAAGAGTATTACCTGTTTTGTTTTTTAAAGGGACAACCCACGCATATCTACTCCTCAAATCAATAACGGTTAAAGCATACTTGTACCCCTTATCATTATTGAGTTCAATCAAATCAGCAGACCAGATATAATCAACTTCCTTGGAATAAACTTTCCTTCTCTGAAACTTTGTGAATATTGGTTTATGTAATTCATCAGCTAATTGCTCTTCAGTCTTAATGGCATCATTAGAGCCTATAAGTTTTTGAATTTCCAAGTCCAAGTTTCAATTTAGCACTAATCATCTTCTTCACGATGAACCTATCAACTTTTTCTCTCAAGGTTGGATTTTGTATCAGAGACAAATTATACAACATTTCTCTATCGGCTTCATGCTTTTCTTCCAACGTTGTGGTATTCCCATAATCAATATCGTGTCTCATGCACACTTCATCAACTCTATTGATTGGTTTACTCCAGGATTTAGGATTGTCTGCCTCATCTAATCTTTTATCTAAGTTTGTGCCTGGACCACAGAAAGAATAACCTGGAAGATGTAATTCCCCTGGTATTCCAGTAGTTGTAAATTTACTTCCTGATAAAAACTTTTGTATATCTCCTCCGAGTTTGTGTTTGGAGATAAATTGATTTTTTTTGAACCACACACCGAACATATACCTTTTTGTATAACCCTGTTATTTTTACTTTTAATATATGAAATATTTTTAGTATTAGTTTTCTTTTTACATTTGAGACAATAACTCATTTATTTATGAGAAAAATTCCTGCAGAGTGCAAAAACCTTTTTAGTTTCCAACATGCACATTTGAATCTTAATTTTTAAAACATAAAGAATCCTTAGAAATGCCTTCACTCTCTCCTCCATTTATTTAAGAAAAAACTTGAATTAAAATCCATATCTTGTCGATGCTAATAGTCTTGTCGAAAGTATTGCAAATAGACTTGTCAATTCTTTGTTTTCCTCCTCGGTGGGTTGAGTTATTTTCTGTAATACCACCAATCTTTTTTGAATCTCACTGGTTTCCATATTTTGATATTTATTCATTCTCTCTCTTTCCTCCCTCTCTCTCTTCTCTCTTTCCTCCCTCTCTCTCTTCTCTCTTTCCTCCCTCTCTCTATTCTCTCTTTCCTCCTTCTCTCTCTTCTCCTTTTCCTCCTTCTCTTTCTTCTCCCTCTCTCTCTTCTCTCTTTCCTCCTTCTCTCTCTCTTCCCTCTCTTCTTCAACTCCTTCCTCATCCCTTACTATACTTGAATCGTTTACACCCCATAGAATATTATACATATATTCATCAGGATTTCTTGTTATTCCTGTATCCAAAATAATTTTTTTACAACAGGATACCAATAAAATTTCTTTTGAATTTCTAAAAGAGCCTTACCTTTTCTTAACCTTATAATTTTTTCATTATTTAACATTCTAATTAAATCTAAAGTTGTTGGTTTATCAACATCAGCATAATGCCAATCTTTTATTGAAAATACCTCATTCTTATGTTGTAGAACATATTTATTAAAATACCGAATACCCTTTTCTTGAAGGTATGCTTGAACACAGAAATGATAATTTTCTTGAAGCCTTCTTGCTGTCATTTATGTATTAGAAATATATGTTAGAATAATATTATGGCACGAAACACCTCCCCATCTTCCCATAGTTAAATCATTTTGTATTTCCTTACTTATTATATATAATCCTGTTTTTTCTGTTTTCATGAGATAAACAAGGGCAAAACCATTATTATATTTACCCTTATTAAATTCTTTTATTTGTTGTTTACTAATCGTGGCTCCACAAAACTCATTCTCGATACCAAGTGGATAATATTCTTCCTTACGAGACTGATTTAATTGTTCCAGGTCTTCGAGGTTAATTTTAAATGACCAATTATACCCTAAATCATTCATATCATACCCCCATTGTTCTATTCTCATACAAACGATACGCCCTTCTTTATAAAAATTTATTTTAATTCGAACTGTGAATTCTGTATGACCTGGAGATAATATCAACACTTCTGTATCTTTAGAATACACAGCCGTTTTATTTAAGTATATATATTGTGATAAATCGCTTAATCTCACCAAGTCATTCGCGTCAGTCGGGCTTGGATAATTTTTTAATTTATAAGCATTTTTCATGTTAATATTTTTGTTTATATTATATTTATATCGTTCAGCCTGTGCCTTTGTGTAATAATTTGATAAATCAATATCCAGTTCTTGAGATACACCAAAGATAGAACCATCTTTACCAACATAAGTCATTTATATTAGATTAAAAATAATATCATAAAATTTTTTATTTTTGTTGAGTTGAAATAACACATATAGACATAATTGACCACAACACTTGGAATTTAATTCTTGGACTTGAAATGTTTGATAAACACCATTCTGTAAGAATTTTATGACTTCAACAGGTGGTGGAAGACCAAAACTATCAAAATAATATTTGTCTTGACTATTAAAAATACAAACCCAATGAGAACCGTTCCCATCATTATCTTCTAAGTTCATAATAATATTCTTTGTATGTTTCGACACATTTGTTAATTCATCTCTCATACAAATAACCACATTATGAATTTTTAATTTCTTACAATATTTGGCAAGTTGTAAATTTGATGTTGTATTCTTTCCAAATTCTTTCAACCACTCATCAATGCTCATTTATTTATTAGAAAGATATAATCCATTACCTCTTTTCGTTAATTTTACACCTGCTTGTGCTATAGAAGAAAGCATATCTCCAACTAACAATCTCGCTTTATCAGGCAGACCTTCAAGTTTTTCAGCAAAATCTACAATTACACCACTTCCACTAATTTGTTTCTCCAACTCTTTGTTATGTCTTTCCAATTCTTTTTGAGCCTGGAGTTGAGCCTTCCTTTCGTTGGCAGTTTTGACCGCTGTTGAAATACCACCCGTCAATGCTCCAACCGCACTTAAACCAGCAAATAAAGGAATTAGAAATGGGAGAAATCCTCCACTCGTCTCTCTTATTGAATATTTTTTCAACATTGGTTTTGTCATTTTAATTTTAAGTGAGCCAGTGTCATTCAAGATTTTAACCTGTTCTCTTGTGAGCAAAACATCAATTCTTACTGCTCCTTTTCTCTGAATTGTATTAACGTTAATCGTACAAGGCTTTTGATTTTGAACACAAGATGATAGTTTATGAAGATTGATTTGATTAACATATACCCCAGTTGGTACTTTGCCACTCATTTATTTAACAAAAAATTATGTGAGACTAATCATCACACCATTATCTGTATTAATCTGCAATTCTGTTTCTTCCAAAAGCAAACAATATGTATCAACTTCTTCACTCTCTCCTCTTTCAATGTATAGGGAAGTATCCACTCGATTAGACTTTATAGTTTCTTTTTGAGCGCTCAGGTCAAACGTATAGATTGTATACAAACTTTTAAATGCTGTCATATCCAAAATAGGTTCTTTATTTCCATTACTTTCACACACTTTTTGGTAAGACTTGTATGCTTCAGCAAAATCATTTTTTCCCAATTAATTTCCAATCTATCTCGTGGATAAAATGTTCCATCTAGAGAAACGCGAAGTTGTTTCACCTTAGCATTATCACTCAATGCATTATTCTTATCAGTCGCAGTATCACCATCTGGCTTTTTAAAAATCATCCACAGATATCGTGGCTTTCCTTCCAGAACACCCAAATTCCACGTGTAAGTAGTTTGATTGAGTTTAACGTGTTGACATCTTCTTTTGAGGTATGATACACTGAGTGGTCTCTTTGAGTTAAGTCTTCGATTCAACATCTCTTCTGTTTTAAGATTAGGAGTATATTCACTGATATACCAACTCATCTCCTCAATTACAAATTTATTCTGATCACTAAAAGCATTACCAACACCAAAAAGCAATCTATTTTCATTATCATTCCTTTGTAGTTGAAATCTAATTTTAAGACCATACAGAACTTTATCATAATCACAAAATCCAAATATACCTTTAAGAGGAACTGCCACAGTAAAACTATTTTCTGCTTTTGTATCATCATTATACATTCCTTTCCTTTGAATATATCCAGGGTCTGTGTTTGTTCCCGTTGACATATCAGGAATAAAACCTTCGACAGACCCCTTTCCCATTCTATCACTGAATGTATAGAGTGTAAATTTCATCATTTCAGATACAGCAGAGACATAATCAACCGCTTCAACTTCTTGTGTTCCAATATACAATCGCACACTATCAAACATTTTCCAGAAGAAATCATTTACAAGTGTAGCGTTTGTGTTATTCCCAGCCTTAGTGAATTTAAATTTACACAACAAGAAACTTTCGGAGAGATTCAAATAGGTTTGTTGATTATTTATTTCAAAACTTTTTGTACCATTTGTATTCCAGTCTGTTCCAGTTATTGCATTTACCTTGAAGTAATCTTCTTTTTAGTGGAGTTTGAGATAATAATAGTATCATCCAAATCATAGATACTATCAATTGCTTCCATACTTGTATTTATTTAGGAAAAAGATGTTAAAACTTTTGAAACCCTGATCCAAGTATTTGAATTATTTTCTGTCGTTCTTGGGGGACAACTGAGTTTTACCTTTCTTAATTTCTTTTATTGCTTGTAATTTATGAGATTCTTTCTGAGCATCTTTTATACTCTTTACAGCACCTGCTACATTTCCCACAGCAGAAGCAGTTGAACCAATTAGGTCTTTATGTTTAAGAATAGTTGAACCAATACCCATGAGAGTATCAATTATCCCATCTCCTCTAAATTGATGTCCAACACCCCTTTGTCTCTTAGGTTTATAGTATCCTCTACCAAGATACATACCTTCACCCTTGTAGTACGGGGAAAGGAACATCCCATCCCCTGTAATTATTTTATATTTTCCCAACTCGTGCTTCCTCACAATAACCATCGTATTTATTTATTGAAAAACTTCACGTAGGTGAATTCTGATGGATATAACTTCTCCATTAAAAGAAATCACACGATTATCTTGGTCGGTTATCCTAAAATTTACTCTGTGTATGGTTTTTCCTGACACAGGTAGATAAACCAAATTTTTAGGCTCCATATTGAATTTATAACCAATTGGGGTTGAGTATGCGCTGAATGAAAATATTGTATTTGTTTTTAATCCATCATTATAAGCACCATCAATCAAATCACAGTGAATTAACACCGAATTTATTCCTGAGGATATTTGAATGACATTATCACTGTAAAACGTCCCATTAGTTTCAATCTTTTTGAGGAGAAACCTAATAACTCTCTAAATGAATTATCAATTGTGAAATCAACCTTGTAGTTATTTTTAACTTTAATCGTTGATTTTGAAGTATGTTTTTGAATGTTTATAATAATATTTTTTGGTTCATCACCCTGTTCTTTCATAAGACGAGCAATTTCGGAAGATATTTGAGAAATCTCGTATGCTCCGGGTGAGACTGTTATCGTTTTGTATCCACTTCCCGGATTATAACTAAACTTGTCATTTTTCTCGGTTATATTAAATAAGGTATTATAAGTCTCCATGGACAATAAAGATGCCTCATATTCTTTTGTTGTGTCAAGTTGTAGTGGGTATGGGAATGAAGATGTGTGGTCGCTTGTTGTGAAATTAAAACTCAGGATTGTGCTTCTCATCTTATTTAATATGAGATAAAATGTCTTTATATTGAGATTTATTAATTATTTTCATGTTCATCAACTGGTCTAAAATGGCTGATGCTTCATTAAAACAATTGTTATTTCCAGCCTTCTTACTGCCGAACAACAATAACAGTCTATTAACTAATTGCGATGGGTCATTTGGAAGAAAACTAATACCTGAACCAAGGATACTTAAAGCCTGAATAATGTGTTTCTCCTTCTCATTCTTCCTAATTTTACCAGAAAGAATAACCTTATAATTTAGAGTGTTCAGCAAATCAATATATACTCTATCATCATTATTTTCCATATCCAATGGTTTATCAATATACTTTGATTCATCCCTCACAGTTGAACCTTGTCTTCCATCTTTTGTGAGAAGAAACATTAATCTCGGAGTTAGTTTAACAGGGGTTGAGCAGAACTTAAGAACCTTAATTCATCATTAAATATCAATACCTTTTCTTGAACAAGATGAAATATTGCTGGTTGTTCTGTTGGAATGAGTCCTGCTTTGGTTTTTGAATCCGCTGAATATTCATTGTTTTGAACAGCATTCACAATATAATCAGGGGGTTGATTAATCTCTTCCAGTTGTTGAAATAAACCTTCATCATCATATTCTAATTCTCCTAAATGCTCTAATTCTTCCTCCGTCATTTGACTGAAATCTTTTAACATTTGAAGCTTTCTAGGAGTATATTCTACTGTGGGAACTGTGGAAACATCTTTCATTTTTTCTTGGGAAGTTTTTAAAAGTGGTTTAAAAAATTTCTCTTGTTTTTTCAAATGCTTCTTCGCCCGTTAGTTTCTGTCTGCGTTTCTTCTTTATGTCTTCCTGTTGTTTTACAACTTTTGAAACCAACTCTTGATGTTCCTTAAATCTTCTTGCTCTTTCTTTTGTATCCATTTATTTATTGTAAAATATCATTTAATGAATTGTAAAGATCAACAGGGAAATTTTCCTTTTCTTCATCATTCAAGTAGATGTGTTCAAATAAATCCTTTTCTTTAAATATTTCATCAAATTCTTTATTAACATTAATGCGAGTTGTAATTTCTTCTTCACTAATCCTTGCATCTCTGCTTTTCATACGTTTGTGTTGAGTTTCTTCATCAACATCAAAACCGAATGATAAAATCTTCACTCCGCTCAGATATTTAATAATTTGTCTCGTTCCTTCTGGATTAGTTTCTAATATCCCAACACCACCAGATTTTAGTTTCTTTAACTCACTCTTACAATGTGAATATTTTGTTGTACCAAGAGAAACCTCCTCAAATATTTGTCCTTCATTCCTCAATCGCATATGTTCCTCCACTGAAATATAGTGATAATCTTCACCTTTTACTTCTCCAGGTCTTATTGCTCTAGTTGTTGTTGATACAATGCGTATCACGGGGTGTTTTTTAAGTAAATTTACAATATTCTCATTTGTACTACACAAGAACCTTGATTTATGAAAGTTTTTTCCAGAAGCAGATTTACCCACAAGATTTATAATAATAGTTGTCATTTATATATGTAATTGTTTATAAAACAAAAAATATATCCCTTAATATCTCATCTTGTTTCACAACAATATATTTATATTTTTCAGTCGTGTGCTTCATATAATCCTCAAATTTCTTTTTACTACATAATGTAGAACAATTATCTCTCCAAAAATTATTGATATCTATTGAATTTAACTTGAATAAAATAAAAGTATTAGCATTGTTTCTGATGGAACGACGAGGAAGTTGAAAGTACGATTGACTAAGATAAATACAATTACAAGAAGAATGTCTCCCTCTTGTGTAGTAGCTGTCCATTACCGTTTGGTTTCTCTCATTAACACAATCATCAAAGATAACGAGGTTCTTTTTTGATTTATCCAAATCTTGGGGAGACGGTATATCATCCGTATTATCACTAAGAATACAAGTTATAAGATTTGATTTCTTTTTACATCTCTGTGTATCACAAAATAGTTGAATTATATCTTCAATGTTATAATCATTTAGGTTTTTTTGACGTTTAAATAAACCTATTATATCTTCTTTTTGAAGACCAGCATTAAAACCTTGTGAGAGTAGTTGATACTCTGGTTGAAAACTCGACTTTGTGAAAATTATTAAATTATCATAATCTAAAAAGTTGGGAGTGAGGAGCATTTTTAAAAGTAAGCAGGTTTTTCCACATCCACTTGAACCAACTATGAGACATCTTAATGAATTTGGGAGATTTTTATGGTTGTTAAATTTTATCTTATTTTCCCAAATAGGTAAAAAATCATTCATTTATATATTTGAAAAACAGGTTATTTAATTTATTATTGGCTTTTTTAGAAACTCTATATTTTATCCTAAGTTCAGGTTTAATTTCAAGATAATCCATTATTTTATTTATACAATATCTTGTGTTGATATTTCCCTGAAAATTACATCCATGAATAATATACAACAACAATCCTTTGAACATTTCTCTTATACGTTCAGTTTCTTCCCTTGTAAGGAAAGGTGTGTTATCATCCTCATACTTTACATTCATTTCTCTAATCAATCTTGTAAAGTAATTCATTTTTGGTGTAAATCTAAAAGAATTATTTTCCTTTTTATATTTTTTATTATCATTAATTAGAAGATAATCACAGAATATACATTGTTTATAGGCTTTTGACTCTGTGTTTAATCCCTGTCTTTCACACGCAGGACAATTCTCAAATTTGTCATATGGAGAATCAGGAAAGTCTAGCATATTTATAAAGTAAAACTTTACTTAAACTGAAATTCATCTATACTTTCAGTTGTATATTACCATCGATATCGATATACTTTTTTCATTATCAGATTCAACGACAACATTTTTTATATTAAAGGTAATTTTAAAATTATCGTTAACTACTATTGAACGAAATGTCATTTCACCTGATATATTAACATCCTTTATTTCATCAAGATTTACATCTTTAAGGTTGTTAAAAAAAATACAAATTTCTCCTTGCATATTACAGATGGTCTTATCTTTTCTTTCTAAAGCTTCATCCATAAGGTTTTTGTTCTTTGATACTTTTTCTTGTTTCATTGCTTTTTCTAGTTTTGAATATATTACTAGAAGGAGAGGAGAAACTTTTGTTAGAGATACTTTAATTGATGTTCTACCAGGTATACTAAAAGCCCTTCCACTGAAGGAAATTGAAGAACTCATATTATTTACCATAATAGTTTTTATCCAATAGTTGTTATATTTATCTTTGTTCAATTTTACATCCTTGACATATTTCTCAGTATCTTTAACAGATGAAGAGATTGATTGAAACTTGTCTTTTGTGTCTTGAAACATTGTATTTATTAAGTGAAAAAGTTGGAGGATAAAATGTTTTTAAGCACAGATTCACCTATAAATTAAACGAAATTTTCATCAAGAAAATTTTAGTTTAAGCAAAGTTTTATTCTATAAATATGGTGAATACAACGTACTGCGATGTTTGTAATCACGAATATAAACATTATAGAAAACACCTCCGAACCAACAAACACACATTTAATCTATTTCATCAAATATCTCCTCTTGAGTTGGAAAGAAAACATTGTGATATCTGTTCAAAGGATGTTTTGAAGAGTAGTTATAATCAACATCTTCAATCACAAAAACACAAGAAAAATGAGTTTAAAGTAAAGGGAGACTATTATATTAAAAACACTGATGAGGCATTTAAAGGGCATATAAAAATAAGGATTTTTCAATTTGGAGAACCCAGTCCATCATCAATAGCTGAATCAATTGAAATAGTGAAACCCGATGTTGAAAAATTTATTAAAAAGACATTAAAAGAAATAAAAACTTTAAAGTTTTATATGGGAGTGAAAATGAATATGAAAAGACAAGATGAAGAACAAACTCCTTATATGAGAACAGATCTTCATTTTATAACATCATTTCAAGATTTTTTGAATAGTGGGGTTTATGAAGAACTATCAAGACAAGAGGAGGATGTTGATAATACAGTGGTAGGAAGTGGATTCAATATTAAAAAAATCATCTTTTTAGATATACACATTCTAAAATCAAACCCTCTTAAAGCTTCTTCTTATATTGAATTACCAAAAGAAATAAAACTAAAGAAGGCAGTTGTTAATATTAAGAACAATGATAATAAATGTTTTCTCTGGTCTGTTCTTGCTCACTTACATCCACCAAAATGTAATTCAGAAAGAGTAAAACAATATATGAAATATGAGAATACCTTGGACATTAAAGATTTTAAATTCCCAATGCCATTAACAGATATTCCTAAATTTGAGAAAAAGAATAATCTTTCTATTAATGTATATGGATTAACGGATACAAACAAAGTTCAAATATTAAAAATTTCAAACAACTATAAAAATGAAGAAACACACATTGACCTTTTATATTTTAGTGTTGGAAAGAATTCACATTACACATACATCAATAATTTATCAAGATTAATCTCTTCTCAGGTATTCAGAACAGCAAACAAAATATATCCTTGTAAGCGATGTCTTAATTCATTTCATACAAAAGAACGATTAGAACAACATTCAAAATATTGTAGTAATCATAAATCAGCTGTAATTACAATGCCTAAACCTGGTGAAAAGATTTATTTTGAAGATTATAATAAATCTATCATGCACCCATTTGTGATATACGCTGATTTTGAATGTATCCTTAAAAAGATAAATACTGCTTCTCCTAATCCAAAAGAACCATATACAAATAAATATCAAAAACATATTCCTTGTGGTTTCTGTTATTATATCAAATCATCTGTTGGAGAAAAGTATAACAAACTTGAACATTATCGTGGAAAAAATGCTTCACAAGAGTTTGTAAAACGATTAGAAAAGGATTGTATAAGACTCACTAAATTAATGAAAGAAACAAATGAACCGATGAAATTAACCAAAGAAGAAAAATTAGAATTTAGAATGAACAATATCTGCCATATTTGTGAGTAGGAAATTAAGGAGTCTAAAGTTAGAGACCATTGTCATCTTACTGGTAAATATAGAGGTCCCGCTCATTCCTGTTGTAATCTTAATTATAAATTACCTTCTTTTATTCCAGTCTTTCTTCACAACAGCGCCAACTATGATACACATCTATTTATAAATGAACTTTCAAAAACACCAGGGAATATTTCTGCTATAACAAACACAAGTCAAAAGTATATTTCATTTTCAAAAATGATATTCACAAAACCTTTAACTCGTATTAGGTTTTTAGATTCTTACAAGTTTATGGGAACACCACTAGCCTACCTCGCATCAAATCTAAGCTCCATGGACTCTTTTCCAAATCTTAATTCATTCTTTCCAAAAGAGGAAATTCTCACTAAAGAGGAAATTCAAATTAAAGAGAGAATTCAAAGTAAAGAGGAAACTGTAATTAATGAAGAAATTCTAACTGAAGATGAAATTCTAATTATAAAGAAAATTCGAACTAAAGAGGAAATTCTGATTAAAGATGAAATTCTGATTAAAGAAGGAATTCTTACGAGAGAGGAAATTCAAACAAGGAATGAAATTCAAAGTAAAGAGAAAATTCTTACAAGTAAGGGAATTTATCCTTATGATTATATGGATTCATTTATGAGATTTAAAGAAACACAACTTCCTTCAAAAGAAAGTTTCTATAATAACCTTTATGAAGAAGAGATAAGTGATAAGGAATATAAACACGCACAAGAAATATGGAAAATATTTAAGATAAAGAACCTTGGAGAATATCACGATTTATATCTAAAAACAGATGTTTTATTGTTAGCTGATGTGTTTGAAGCTTTTAGATCACTCTGTCATAATAAAAATTGTTATGGATTAGATCCTGCCCACTATTTCACAGCTCCTGGTTTAGCTTGGAGTGCAATGTTGAAAATGACAAAACAAGATATAGATTTAATCAGTGATGTGGATATGCTTTTGATGATTGAGAAGTCCAAGAGAGGTGGAATATCACAAGTATGTTCAAAAAGATATGCTAAAGCAAATAATAAATATCTTCCAAATTATGATAGTGAAAAAGATAGTAATTATTTGATGTATTTTGATGCTAATAATTTGTATGGATGGGCAATGTCTCAATCTCTGCCTTATGGTAAATTAGAGTGGGTGGAAGAAAAGGATTATGAAAAGGCTTTGATGAATATTGTTATTTCTTCTCAAGAGGAATTGAATGACGAAGAAGAAGGTTATTATTTTGAAGTTGATTTGAGGTACCCGAGTGATCTTCATAATAAGCATAAAGATCTTCCTTTTGCATGTGAGAAAGAAACTCCAAAGAAAGAATGGTTAAGTGATTATCATAAAAGTTTTAATATTAAAGGTAAATCAACAGAAAAGTTATTAACAACATTCTATGATAAAGAGGGATATGTTTTGCATCAGAGAAGCTTAAAACAGTTTTTGAGAGAAGGATTGAGAGTAGCTAAAATTCATAGAGTTTTAAAATTTAAACAAAGTCCTTGGGTGAAAAAGTATATTCAATTCAATACAGATATGAGAGCAAATACAAAAGTAAAATTTGAAGGGGACTTTTATAAATTAATGAATAATGCTGTATTTGGAAAGACTATGGAAAATGTTAGAAACAGGCAAAACATTAGATTCGCAACATCTTGGAAAGAAGCTTCGAGATTGATAAATAAACCAAGTTTTGAGAGAGAAGAGGTTTTTTCAGAGAACTTTTCTGCAATTCATATGAAAAAGGAAAGTATTGTAATGGATAAACCAATTTCTATTGGAACAGCAGTTCTTGATTTATCAAAGATATTGATATATGATTATTTGTATAATGACTTAAAGAAAGAGTATGGTGAAAATGTTTCATTGTTGTATATGGATACTGATAGTTTTATCCTAGATATAAAAACTGATGATGTTTATGAAGATAT
Source organism: Eptatretus burgeri (assembly GCF_056783735.1). Classification (NCBI taxonomy): domain Eukaryota; kingdom Metazoa; phylum Chordata; class Myxini; order Myxiniformes; family Myxinidae; genus Eptatretus; species Eptatretus burgeri. The sequence goes on along the minus strand of NC_140962.1, from coordinate 124,921,459 downwards.
GAAGAAAAATATTGGAGTATATGATACAAGTAATTTCAGCAAGAAGAGTGAGTTATTTTCCAAAAAGAATGAAAAGGTTATTGGTAAGTTTAAGGATGAGTTGGGTGGAAAAGTAATGAGTGAGTTTATTGGATTGAGAGCAAAGGCATATGCTTATAAGTATGGTGAACAGATTGATAAGAGGTTAAAGGGAATAAAGAAATATGTAATAAAGAAATCAATAACTTTTAGAAATTATTATAATTGTTTGATGAATAAGAAAGAAGAATATAGGAAAATGAATACAATAAGAAGTTATAAACATAACATATATAGTGAAGAAGTAAATAAAAAGGCATTAGGAGCCTTTGATGATAAGAGATTTATTTTAGATAATGGAATAGATTGTGTTCCATATGGATATTGTATGATAGAGTGTATAAAATAGATTATGTTTTAACGATGGGAAGATGGGTTAGGGTTTTTAAGGGCTACACTTGGTTTTTCACAATATATAAATGGTTAAACCAAGTATTAATCAAACTAAAGAGTGGAGAAAATCTCAGTCTTGGTATATAAATGGAAAACATAATGAATGTGAAAAATATCAAATAAGTCTTATTGAAAAAATAACTAAAACAAAGGTAAATAAAACAAATAAGCGAATTAATTTAAAAACTAGTAAGTTAGAGGATGTAAAGAAAAAAATGAATATCCTTGAATGGACTGAAAACTTTGATGGTTATCAATTGAACAATGAAAAAACAATTTACTATAATCTCAAAATGATATGTGGCTCAGGAGGTGGTCAGATGAGAGCATTAAGAGAAGTTTATCATTTCGTAATGGCACAAATGGGGTATCTTCAAAAATATAAAGATTCAAATGTTTTGTTTGTCAATATTTTAGATGGGGATTATTGTGCAAAGAAAATTAAACTATTGAAGGAATTTGAGAATGAACAAATCTTTATAGGTTCAATGAGTGAGCTGTTCAACCCCCAGGTGTTCAATTCAATGAGGTTCAACCTCCAGGTTAAAAGGGGAGACAAATAAATATACCTTGGGATAAAAAGGGGGGTTTATTTTTAGGGAAAAAAAATATAAATCGCTGAAAATCCCCCATTCATTTACATGGGGAAAAGTGAGCCAGAATCAGTATTCTTACCCTACTCACCTGAACAACCCTTGGACAAGGGGCCAGGGACTATCTACACATAGATTGATGAAATAACTAATCCTCAGGTCACCTCTGTGTCCATGTATGTTCTTCCCCTGGGGTAAGTTTCCAAAAAAGTAACAATATATTCCAAGGGGACAAATTTTAGCATCTTATGATGACATGTACTAAATATAATCAACATATCCATGTTCACTATGCCAAGGATAATTCAGTATTTCAATAAAACATTGGCATACAAAAGACAAATCAACATAATATCTGGGATTTCAACCTGATATCATGAACTCTGTGCTAAAGTGGGAAAGTGAAACTTTTGCAGGAATGCTTAACATGCCCATTCAGGTTGTAGGGCTTCCTTACAAGTAATCTCTTGGGATGTTAGAGGTGATCACAAGGTATTTGAAGGTAATTGAGAGGTAATGGTCATTTAGCCCCTCTGTTCAGATCCATAACCCACATCCAAACACTTCCCCTCATTGTAATGCAGATATTGCTAAATACTGTGCTAACTTCAAGTATATGCAGGGTGGTCCAAAATTAAGTGCAACTTTTCAAACAGCTGTCATAATTTTACGAATGCGATCCTCATTTTTATTTTCACGTCGCCTAAAGAACAAGGGTTGAACTTTTTTCCGTATAAGTTTCAACCCTGTCAAACAATTTCTCTGTGCCCCAGTAGATGCTCATTTGAGAGACGTATTTGCAACAGTCATATGTTTCTACACAAAGGCAGTTTTGGAGCGTCTATCCAAATGCAAGAATTTCACAATACAAAACCATCAAACACATTGTTGAAACGTTTAGAGACACTGGAAATGTGAAAGACCAAATTAAAGGACACAGTGGTCGAAAATCTTCAGTGAGAACACCCGACAAGATAGAGGCTGTAAGAGAAGCTTTGCAGACTTCGCTGAAAAAGTCAACAAGCTTACTTGCACAGCTGGTGGCAACATCTCGCACGACTGTTGACAGAATCATACACGACAATCTGAAACTGTATCCGTACAAGTCTCTGCAGCACCAGACTGAAATAAATAAGAGTGAGAGGTTCTAATTTTACGCAACTATTGCCTAGCAGATCGAAGAAGACCAGGATTTTCTCGACAACCTCTTCTTTTGTGATGAGGCCCACTTCTATCTCAGCAGCTACATGAACAAACAGAACGTGCAATTTTGGGTAGAACACCAACTGCATGAATATATGGAGCAGCCAGTTTCTGTAACAAAGTCATGGTTTGGTGTGCTATCGGACTTAGCAGTACAATGGGACTTTTCTTTTTTGAGAACAAAGCCAGACAAACAGTGACAGGCAACACGGATATAGATATGTGGACATGCTGCAGAAAAATTCCTTCCGGCACTGAGAAGGAAGCAAGACATCACTATTAATTCAGTGATCTCCCAGCAAGATGGTGCACCACCCATGTGTCTAATGGTGCTTTCAAGTTTTTGAGACATTTCCTGGATGATTGACATTTCTTGACGGATGGACAACCCATGTCCTCCCTACTTCCCGGGTATGTCTCCTCCTAACTACTACCTCTGGGGATCCCTTTTAAGCTGAAGTCTACAAAAACAACAAGAGAGGATGATCACCTATCTCTGTTATCATCTGATCTCAAGCGTTTGGAAATCGGGATTGCAGCTCTCTCTGAGGTTCGGAGACCGGATTGCGATGAGATAATAGTGGGCGGTTACACCTACTATTAGTCTGGTCGCTCTGATGGTTACCATACCCAAGGAGTTGCTGTAGCTGTGTCCAATAAGCTGACCCCAATGATAATTGAGGTAACACTGGTCAACGAGCGTATTATGAGATTAAGGATTCGTCACTCCTTAGGTGTCATTTCCCTGGTCTCTGTTTATGCTCCAACTGAGGCGAGTGATCTCACCGTGAAGGATGCCTTCTACGCCACGCTCGAGTCTGTGGTTGATCAGTGCCCCAGACGAGATACACTTCTCGTCTTGGGGGATTTCAATGCATCGACTGGAACTGATAGGGATGGTTATGAGGTGTGTGTTGGTCCCCATGGGTCAGGAACTATGAACCAGAATAGCACTAAGTTCCTTGACTTTGCAAGAAGTCATGGACTTAGGGTGGCTGGTTAATGGTTTCAGCGCCCACAAGCTCATCGCTGGACTTGGTATTCCAACGCTGGCGGTGTGGCAAAGGAGATTGACCGTGTCCTCATTGACGGTCATTGGAGAATGATCCAGAACGGCAGGGTCTACCGGAGTGCTCAGTTCCTCAATAATGACTACAGGCTTGTTGTAGCAACTCTAAAGCTGCACCTTAAATCCTGGAGAATGGACCCATCCCAGCCGAGGCTGGATGTTGGCAAGCTCAGGGATGAGAGAGTAGCTGAGGAGTTTGCGAACAGGCTGAGTGGACACTTGGGGGGTCTGGGTGCTTTGGGGGGTCCTGAAGAGTTGTGGAGCGCCCTCAAGACCACCGTCCTTGATGTTGCCGGTGGATGTCTTGGAACTCACCGGAGGGCAAAGAAGAATTTTGTCTCAAGGGACACTGGATACCATTGACCAGAGTCGCAGGGCCAGGCTGAATGGCAGAGCTGAGCTGTTCAGGGAGCTGAGGCGTAAAACTGTAGGTGCACTGAGGGTGGACAAGGAGGCCTATTTGCGAGGAATCTGTGAGCGGGTAGAGCATCACCTGTGGACAGGTGATTCTCGTCCCGCTTACAGGGGAATTCGCGCATTGCGTTCATCCAAGCCCATCCCTCGGAGCACTGCAGTTAGAGCAGAGTGGTAGGCTCTTGACAGAGGAGTCTGAAGTGAAGGCCCGCTGGGCCGGTTACTTTGAGCGGTTGTACCAGGCTGATCCCCCAGCTGTCGAGTTGGACGTCAAGGGTGTTACAATCCCTGTTGCTGACCCTCGAATCAACTGTGGTCCACCTTTGCTTGTGGAAACACAGGCTGCGGTGAACCAGTTGAAACGGAGCAAAGCTCCAGGGATCTGTGGCATCCATGCTGAACTTCTCAAGGCTGGTGGAAATGCTGCACTCGTGTCGTTGCATGCAGTTTTGTGCTCTGCCTGGAACACAGGCATCATCCCAACTGAATGGAAGAGGGGCCTTGTTGTTCCTCTCTGGAAAGAGAAGGGTGATCGCCAAGACTGCAACAACTACCGAGGGGTGACGCTGCTCTCAGTGCCGGGCAAGGTCTTTGCTCGGATAATTCTTGATAGGGTTCGCCACCATCTGCTTGAGCACCAGCATCCAGAGCAGTCAGGCTTTACACCAAAGAGGTCAACAATTGACCGTATCCTTGCTCTTCGTGTCCTCACTGAACGCAGACGAGAGTTTCGGCAGGGGCTGCTTGCAGCCTATGTTGATCTCTGTAAAGCGTTCGATTCAGTCAATCGGGATGCCCTCTGGAGGATTCTTGGTCTTCGTGGGGTACCACCAAAACTGATCGATCTGATTTCTGAACCCTACTCTGGTACTGAGAGTGCTGTGAAGTGTGGTGGTACCATCTTTGACTTATTTCCAGTTGTTACTGGAGTTCGTCAGGGGTGTGTACTGGCCCCCACACTTTTCAGCACTTGTATGGACTGGATTTTAGGGAGGATGTCGGAGAGATCAAGCTTCGGTGCATCGTTTGGGAATGTCAAGATCTCGGGCCTTGATTTTGCAGATGATGCAGTCATCTTTGCGGAGACTTGAGATATCCTTTTGGGGGCCCTCGCGGTGCTGAATGAGGAGTCTGAGCCACTGGGATTACAGGTTTCTTGGGTCAAAACTAAGATCCAGGCTTTCAGTGACATCTTGGATGCTGCTGTCCTGTCTGTGTCTGTTTGTGGTGAGGATGTTGAGGTCGTGGAGAGATTCACTTACGTTGGCAGTGATATTCATGTCTCTGGTGGCTGTGAGTCAGAGGTCAGTAGACGTCTGGGTCGGGCCTGGGGAGTCATGGATTCACTGGATCATAGGGTGTGGCGCTGCCGGTACCTGTGCGGGATGATGAAAGTCGGAGTCTTCAGGTCCTTGGTACTTCCAGTCTTGCTCTATGGATGCGAGACTTATAATCTGACCAAGGATCTGAGACGGAGACTTAATTCCTTTGGTACCAGGTGTCTTCGGAGAATCCTTGGCTATCGCTGGTTGAATTTTGTGTCCAACGAGCGGTTGCTGAGAGAGACTCGGATGAGATTTGTTACCTGCATAGTCCGTGAGCGTCAGTTGCGGCTGTATGGATATGTGGCTCATTTTCCTGACACTGATCCTGCTCACCAGATTCTCTCAGCAATGGAGTCTCATGAGTGGAGGAGGCCAGTGTTCCGACCACGTGCCTCGTGGTTGCAGCAGGTTGACCATTATCTCAAGGAGATGGGGATGGGCCTGGCATCTGCTTGGGGGATGGCCAGACGGAGGCCCCTGGAGTACCGGCGGAAATGGACGCAGCGACGCGCTGGTCTGGCACATGCTCCCATACCTGACCTGACCATGATTCTTTGGTCAGGGCGAATAACTGCTTTTTTGTATGTAGAGTCAAGGCTCGTGGAGGAGCTGGGACACAGAGCAGACAAGGACATGTCATAACATAGCAATAAGAACAGTGGAAATAGGTGATGGTGCAACACACCAACAGTCGGGTATTGGACCAAAATAAAGGGAGACTTGGAGGAATAAAGGACATGTGAAAGAATGGTGACAAGGGGAGGAGGACATGGGGGTGGGGAGGGAGGACAAGCTGGATATAGTTAGAAGTTCTCAGTCACAGAAGTGGAAGTGAAATCTGGGAACAAGCAGAAATTGAACAAAGTAAATTGAAGAGGATGGTGAGGGTGTGGAGGGACACTCGGAAAGAGGTGGATTTGGGGAGGGTTCATGTGGGTAGTACAAAGTTTATTGATGTACTCGCATTGTATTGGGACCTTACATGCTTTTTGGATGATCTAACATCCGAAAGAGTAAGTACTTTCTAGAAATACAGTGCCGATAGAAAGTCTACACCCCTTTCAAAATTTTCACGTGGTGTTGCCTTATAGTTTGCAATTAAATAGCATTAAAGCAGACTTTTTCCACCTTTATTTACTCATTGTAACCCACACCTTCCAAGTGAAAAACAAATTCCACAAATTTCAGAATATTAATAAAAAATACAAAACAAGAATATCTTTGTTGGATAAGTATCCACCCCCCTGAGTTAATACTTGGTGGAAGCACCTTTGACAGCAATTACAGCTGTGAGTCTGTTGGGCTAGGTCTTTACCAACTTTACACACCTTGATTGAGCAATATTTGCCCATTTCTTCTGTACAAAACTGTTTAAGCTCAGTGAATTTGTGTGAGGAGTGTTGATGGACAGAAATCTTCGTCGTGCCACACATTTTTTTATTGGATTTTGGTTGGGGCTCTGACTGAGCCAATCAATAACATTTATATTTGTGTTCCTTCACCACTCCAGTGAGGCTTTGGCTGTGTGATTCTGGTTTTTGTCATGCTGAAAGTTGAACTTTTCAGCTTTTCCCAATTTCAGCTTTCTTGCAGATTGCAGCAGGTTCTGTTCTTGGATTTTTCTGTATTTTGCTCCATCCATTTTCCCTTCTATCCTGACAAGTGCCCCAGTCCCTGCCGATGAGAAATATCCCCATAAGATGATGCTGCCACCATGATGCTTCAGAGTCGGGATGGTGTTCTTTGGGTGATGTGCTGTGTTGGGTTTGCGCCAAACCTAACATTTTGCATTTAGGCCAAAAAGTTCCACGTTTGTTTTGCCAGACCACAAAACCTTTTGCCAAATGGCTTCAGAATATCTGAACTGATTTTTTGCATACCTCAAATGCTCAAATGGGACTCAAGGTGGGCATTTTTGAGTAATGGCTTCCTTCTTGTCATGCTACCGTTCAGGTCAGACTTGTGGATTGCTTGGGATATTGTTGTCACGTGCACACAGTGACCAGTCTTTGCTATAAAAGGCAAGTAGCTCCTTCAAAGTTGCCATTTGCCTCTTGGTGGCCTCTCTGATCAGTCTCCTTGCTTGGTCATCCAGTTTGGAGGGATAACCTGATCTAGGTTTGATCTTAGTGGTACCATATGCCTTCCACTTCTTAATGATTGACTTGTCTGTGCCTCAAGGGATATTCAAGGTCTTTGAAATATTTTTATACCCATCCCCTGATCTGTGCCTTTCCATAACTTTATCCTGGATGTCGTTTGAAAGCTCCTTGGGGCTCATGGTTGAGTCTTTGCTGTGAAATGCACTACCCAGCAGAGGAAACCTAAAGGAACAACTGATTTTATTCTGAAAGCATCAGAATCACTACAATTTAAAACAGGTGGCCGATTAACTTGGTGTGTGATTTTGAATGTGATTGGTTATACCTGAGCTAATTTGCAATTGTGATTATTCGGGGGGTGGACACTTATCCAACCAAGATATTCGAGCTTTGTATTTTGAATTAATTTTCTGAAATTTGTCGAACTTGTTTTTCACTTGGAAGTTGTGGGTTACGATGTGTAAATAAAGGTGGAGAAAGTCTGATTTAATTCAATTTAATTCTATGCGATAAGGCAACAAAAGGTGAAAAATTTGAAATGGGGGTGTACACTTTCTATAGGCACTGTATGTGTGTGTTGTTGCTGTCGATTGGTCCCGTGACTGCCTTGCACAGATAGGGCTGATAATATGGGTAATTTGGGAAAATGGATATCGTGGCCCCACCCCCATAAGGCTGATTGAGAGTTGTAGTCCCACCCACCTCCCTGACCCCTTCCTATTCCTTCACAAAGGAATGCAGTTTTGCATACTTTTCGTGAAATCCTTTCAAGCTATTAAAATTTTGATCAATATGCACCTTCTCACAATCAATTGCAGTAAATTGGTGTTTAAACCAAGTTCATAGCTCAAACCAATTTTGAGTTAGGCTGTCAGAAAAGAAGAAGAATGAGAAGAATGACAAACGGGAACTTTTGGGTTTCATTTTCCTTGTTCAACGATGATGTCCCAAAGTTGAATGTGTTGTTGGATGGGGAATTAGCCACAGATGACTGATAGGTAATTTATAGGTTTACAAGTTCTATCTTGGTAGATTATTTTGAGGATTTATGTTGTGTTGAGCCAATGGAGTGTCCGGGCCATCTGTACGAAAGAAGTTCACTGACTTATTGATATAGTGAACAAGCAGTTTCAAATGGAGCACCTCACTGCCATTAGAACATTTAAATTGCATCGGATATGGCAATAAATGTGAATTGTTCCTCCCAGCTTGCCACCTCGATGACAGAAGATACCATTTGCAATTTTTGCCTTCTCCATCTCTATGCTGTTTAGAATCCCATGTGGGCCTGGGAAACTTGCGACTACCCATAATCATGTGTTTCCTGTTTTAACTTGCATCTACTGAAAAATTAAGACAATCGAAAGTAAGATCACAAAGACAGTGAAACAGAAAATACTGATAATTTCTGGTCAGCATCGAGCTGGTTGAAATTGAAATTTAACTATGCAGTATGAAGATGATTGCCTGTCCAGGACATCTATATTAATGAGCACTTCGAGTGCAAGAAGCTTTCACTCAAGAGGCTATTAAGAAGTATGTCTTTCACTGACTTGCATTCATATATTCTGCCTGGAGCTCCTTTGCCTCTTGGAATGTGGGTCCCAACTCTGTTAAGGGGCAGCTGCTTCCCAACGTTCTCCCATGATGGCAATTGAGTCCAAAGCTCTCCATATTATTGGCACATCTATTGCAAGAGGCCAAGTCTAAAGGTCTGCTTCTCGACCACGACAGATAGGTTGGTGGACTCTGTTTTCTATTGACTCACTCTTCATGACCTTTTATCCCTCTGTCCCCCTAGACCACCCATATTGCATGCATTCTTTCAGAATACAACATCTGTTTACTCTCCCCAATTCTACGCTGAATGCTCAACTCCATTTCTTCACCACTCTCTTCTCTTGCCTGCAGAACCGAATAGCTCTGACTGTTGTCCTGTACCCTCCCTCCAATCTTGCAAGAGTGCTGCCCATTGTCTCCTCATGCTTTCTTCCATAATCACCCCTGCTATATTGCACTCTGGCTGACCTACAACCTCCCCATCCCACTCCGACACTTTTTGTCACATATCCACTGATGTTAAATGTCTTTGTCTCCCTGACAAGTTCACCTTTGATCATCTGTCACTCTATGAACCTGCTGTCCTTTATAATTCAGCTCTTCCATGAGCCTCGATTTCTGTATAAAAGTAAAAATACAAAATTAATAATATGACGGGTCAAATCGTTTTCTCCTTGCATGAAGTGATACTTGGCACATGGATTCGAGTTTTTTGACTTGGTTTCCAAATAGTGACATTTTTATAGCAGTGCATGAGTTTTCTGATGCCATTGGAATTTAAATGCTAAGGAGAATTCCCAAATGCGGTTGGAGTAAATCGTGTGACCTTTTTGGCCAGTTACTGAAATCATCTAGACATGTCATGTACGATTACACACAATTTGTAGTCCTTCCAAAGAGTTAAAATCATTTTCTACCTCATGTTCATTCTGCTCCTGTTTCATCATTGTTCCATTTGGTTTAAAAATAACGTACAGTCCATAATTGTGTGTGTACGTGTACGTGTACGTGTACGTGTGCATGTGTGTGCGCACGCTCACATCTTCCCCATGATCATGTAATAAAATGCTGATTGTTGCTCGTATCCAGTTTCATGATCACAGTACTTTTTGTGCGAGAAATCCCCACTAAGACCCTTTCATAATACTGTCATTATCAATACAGAGTAGATGAAAGGTGGAACGTCAACCAAGATCATGCTTGTGATGTTACTCTATTGTTTATATAGATTGAGGATATTAAATCCAGGTTGAAGTTATCCAAAATGTCATGAAATAAAGTAGAACAAGTCAAAAGTAATGCCAATAACCTGCTCAAATGGACTTTTGAGGTCAGACAACATGAGCAAAATCCACAAACAGGGAGAAAGAGGGGAGAAATGGGCAAAGTTGAAGATTGGTGTAAGAAATCAAGTCATATATATATATATATATATATATATATATATATATATATATATATATATATATATATATATATATATATATAGTTGAAGAAGAGATGAAAAGCAGAAATGAGAGGTGCAGATGTAGGGGAGGGGAGAAGACGAGAATAAAGAAATTGATGTGGAAGACATTCCAGCAACCTCTTTTCAGTGGAGTGAAAGAAAGGTCCATCTGTCTCAGCACGTAAGGTATGTATGTTTGCTCCACGTGGGATCATGACATCAGCATTGCACAGGCCAAAAATGTCTCTTTCATCTTCACAGCAGTTCCCCCATGCGTAATGAGCGTGGGTGCACAGCTAAACCTCCCCACACCTGGTCGCCTCCACCCTAAGCGGTTTCCGTTATCTGCCTTTCAAGCTACAGAAATGCAGGGAAGCATCGTTGGAGCCTTAAATCAGAGCGCTTGTGTAACCCCTGACCCCAAGCATCATCAATCTGTCCTCTCCACAATTCTGATACTTCTTTCCATATCTGTCTGTCTCTTTGTCTGTTATTATGTTTGTCTCTTGTTTTAATAATTTTATCTCAAGACTGAATCTTTCCTTTTTTATCTACATCTGTGCAATGGTGAATGCTCCAAGAGGAGCTTGAAAACCGTTGATGTAATCGTTTCCAAACTTCTTTAACTTATTGTTCGTGTTTCATAATTATGGTCAGGTTTTTAAAAAAGTAACTGAATAAATTTGGAAGGATGAAATATCCAACTGGAGGTTATTATGCACCTTGCCCAGTTGTAATTGAGAGCAGATTCTGACTTCCTTTGAGACTGATAGATGTGATGAGAGACTTTACAACGGGGGGCCCGGTGACACCATCAAGCAACTTAGGTCTGAGTTTTGTGGAGGCCGGAAGCTAATCACTTCACACTCCATTTGCAGGCCCTCCTCATTCCCTCTTGGGTTTCCCATTACCTCCTCCCTTGTGATTACAGCTGCTCCCTAAGGGGATGTGGGTGTGGGGATGGAGGTAAGGGGTAGATATTGCTGCCTGTTTTTACAACAGCCCTTTAAGCCAATAACAGTGAGGGTAGATGAAGCTGAAGCATCCATTGAGGTGAACTTGCACAGTGTAAGCTAATAAGAATAAATCCATGAAATCTACCATTTATACAATACCGTGCAGATTGTTGTGGATTCATTACCAATCGACAAAGACATCCTGATTATACATAACAGCCAGCTCCCTTGATGTGACCATCTTTCTTCAATAAAAAAGTTGGTAACTCAAGAGATGCTTTACAATATTTTTTTTTTAAAGACCATTGTGAGCTGAGGAGTGTTAAGAAAGATTGAAAGCTGAAAGTTTATTTTCTTTGCAAAGAGTTTGTTGTACCAAGGGCCCAAAAAAATCAAACCACTCCATTTCATGCTTCACACAAATTATGGGTGTACGAGTAAACGTGAAGCAGGCAAAGGTAGGTCGTTTGCAATGACAGTGCACAGGCATGGTACCACACCGATAACATGGGAATGGGGCATCCTGCTCCATTTGATGTCAAGCTAATGGGACCAAGACCCCAGATTTTTTTCAACCAATTCCGTCGGTAAGCTCTGTCCAAATACCAGCAAGCAATGATGGGGGCCTGTTAATTGCCAAGTAATCTTGGTTGGCGAGTTTCTAACCTCCTTGTCATTTCATGGCCAAGCAGGCACATCGAGACAAAAAGTGATGAGATGCAGGGCTGAAGCACACAGACGTTTTGCAGATTGTCAACAGACAGCAAACAGAATTGCTTGAGTGAACCGTTATCAGCAAATGTGTGCACCCCTGTTAAATGCCATGTGCCGCTGCAAAATGTTTCGTGCTTTGCAAGTCACTCAAACCCCCCCGCAGACCTCCTTAGACCCTGAAATTTTTTGATGCCGTGGAGAAACTTAGGTACATCATGGGTGATGAAGTTTGTGGTGAAGTTTCATTGAAATTGTATATGTAGTTTGGAAAAGAGAGCAAATATCTATTTTGGGGGAGGGGTCAAAAATCCTCCTGCAGATCCTCTTAATGAGTGCAGATTTTGATGCGTTCAGTAAACTTTGGTACATCATGGGTGATGAATACCTATGTTGTGGGGTCAACCCCCCCCCCACCCCTCCGTAGACCCCCTTGATAAGCACAGATTTTTATGCAGACGATAAACTTTGGTACATCATGGTTGATGAAGGTTGTGGTTAAGTTTCATCGAAGTTGTGAGTATAGTTTCGGAGAAGAGAGCAAATACCTATTTGGGAGGGGGGGGGGAGTTCAACCCTCCACCCCCAGTTGAGTGCAGATTTTGACGCGTTCGAAACACTTTGATACATTCTGGGTGATGAAGGTTGTGGTGTCAAGTTTCATTAAAATCGTGTGTTTGGTTCAAGCAATAATGACTGAAGTGTTTACGGACTGACTGACTCACTGACAGACTCACCTACAGATAGTGCTCGTTCGAATATGCTCCCTCGTAAAGTCCAGGTGAGACAAAAAAAAATCAACTTTTTTTTTTCAAATTTTTCAAAAAAATGTTTTGTCTAAAACACATCCTGGCACTCACTGTCGAAATTCTGGAAATTAATTTGGCAAAGATCCGTTTGGCCATTCATGTGAAAAATGGTGACAGTCAAATAGCTCTCTTGTCATATAAATATAGCGAAAACTTCAAAATTGATCACTTTGTGTTTTACATCACAAAAACTTTACAGTGTGGTCCAGCAAGGCAAAATATGGTTGTAGTACTTCCAAAAAATAATTTTCAGGTGTCGTATTTTCCAGAAGAAAAAAAATGATCACTTTGTATGAATTTAACATTTTTTTGTATTTTATAGCACAAAACCTCTATAGTGTGGTCCAGAAAAGCCAAATATTATTATAGTATGTCCCAAAAATCCCGGTGTAGAGTGTGTCTCAGAAAACATATCACTTTATGGAAAATTCTATTTTTGTTGCATTTTATAGCATTACAGTATGGTCAAGCAAGGCCAAATATGGTTTCAGTCTATTCCAATTTTTTTTTGTGTACAGTGTGTTCCAGAAGGTAGTATCACTTTGTAGAAACATCACCAGTTTGAATTGCCCACCGAAGCTGGGCCGAGATGGGCACTCCCGCTGGGTGGGAGTGCTGATTTTAGTCGAACAAATAAATATGCATAGAACATTAAACAGAAGCTTAAACCTCCACACTCCTTTTTCAAAAGTCACAATTGCTGCCCTCCACTCTCAAACCAATCTATGCAAACTGGCTGCAGTACATAGAAATATGCAAAAAAATTTTTTTTTTTTTACAAAGACAGCATTGTAACTATAACAACAGGAAACAAAGACCAAAGTTAAAAGACCAGTGTGATGGAAGATATTGTGTGAAGGTGTGACAAAACTGAACCGCCTAATCTTCAAAGCGAGTCCACCGTTGCATAAAGAAAAGGAATCACTGAAAAACATGTGGGTGAAGATGGTGGGCCTGCCATTCAGGGCTTGGCTGCAATGGCTCATTTAAAGCAAACAGAAGCTCGGTCACAGCCGGAAAATTCAAGTCACCACTTTTAACAATGGCATTCGATCATGTTGTGATATCATAATGAGCTCAGCTGCTGGCGTCCTCCAACCAGAAATACTCAACAATCAACGGGCACGGAAATATTAAACATGGACATCCTTTTTTCTCACTCGCTTTGTGCAAATAAAAATGAATGATATCCCTTTGGTGCCAAATAGATTGGCCACACGAATGGAACCTCAAGTCATTTTCTGTAATGGTTTTCAGCAGGACATGGTCTGGTCACTTTTTTGTGCCAAACAAGACTCGATCCTTGAGAGAGAGTAGATTTTGCTTTATGTTATGTCCTGATCTGTTCTGTGTCCGAGCTCTTCCATGAGCCTTTTTTGAGAAACATTGTTGAGGCTTGTATAAGAGCTAACACACAGAACATATAACAAGGGGAGCATGAGACAAGAGGGGTGGGAGAGGTAAGCACAAAACGGTGGGGAACAGAGACATTGTGGCAGGGAGAGGGATGGGGTGGGGATACATGGGGTAAACAAGATGGACACTACAGGAACTTTCAGGAAAGAAAGCAGGGAATTTGAAGGAGGTGGGTATTGGTGGATTAACAGGAGTAGAAAGATCATGGTTTTGGATGGGGGAAGATAAGAGATGGTGGTGAACAGCTGCTTTGAAGATCTGGAGGGATGAGTGGGATTGAAGGGAGTGTGGGAGTTTGTTCCAAAGGTGTGAAAAAGAGGAATGAAAGAATGAAGGTGAGCAGTGATTCTTGATTTTTGGTAATTTTACCAGAAGGGAGTTGCTGGCAAACCTTGAGCACCCTGCAGAAGTGTGGGGGGGGGTGGGGGGACTGATTGTAGACAGAGCTGGGGGGGGGGCAAAGTTGGAGAGGATAATGGGGAAGACAGAAAGACCACCAACTTGCCTGCAGTGAGAGACCCCAAGACTCAACCTCATCGTGGGAGAAACCAATGATCCTAAATGCCTTGGTTTCCACAGCATGAAGCTGAGAAAGGTGAGAGGTGGGAGCACCAGCCCAGAGGGGAGAGCAGTACTTCATCAAGTTGTGGATGAAAGCTTTGTCTGTGGTCAGGAGCTCAGGTGTGCCACGGAAGGACCTTGCACGATGGAGGATGCCCAGTCACCGATTGGCTTTGGAAACCAGCTTGGAAATATGGCTTTTCCAGGAAAGATCACGGAAGATGGTGAGGCCTTAAAGCTTGAATGAAAGGGCTTCTTCAAGAGGTTTGTTGAAAAAGTAGATGTAAGAAAGGGGGGGTTTCCAGAGGGTCCTTTCAAAGAGACATAGTGAGAGTGTGGCATTTGTCAGGATGGAAAGACATGTTCCAAGTGTTGTACCAGCTTGTTATTTTATCCAGATCTACAGTGCGTGAAGAGGCTGCTGATTGCCGATCTGAGGGATGACAGATGATACAGCAGAGGATGGAGTCAACAGCAAAGATATAAAGAGGATTTTCCAGAGAGTCAGACAGATCATTGAGCAACACCAGAAAAAGCAGAGGGACCAAAACACTGCCTTAAGGAACTCCAGCCAGGACAGGAAGAGGATATGAGAGAACTCCATTTAGGGCCACACGTTGTCTGCAACAGGAGAGGAAGTCTGCGAGCCATTAATGGAGATTGATTGCCTTGGATACCATAGGAAGAGAGTTTGGTGAGCAGTGTGGGATGCCAGACTGTATTGAAAGCATGCAATATGTCTTGGGAGATGGCTCTGATCTCATGTCTGGCATTGAGGACCTCCATCCATTGTTGGGAAAGCAGGAGCAGCAAGTCCAGGGAAAAGTGACCTGGTCTGAATCAAAATTGATGATCGGAAATCAGGTCATTCGAGAAGAGGAAGGATTTAATGTGAGAAGCGATTATGGATTCCATAACGTTGCTGATGATTGGGAGAAGGCTGATTGATCTGTAGATGCAAGGATCTATTTTTGCACCTTTTTTATGAAGAGTGGTAATGTTTGCTGATTTCCAAGCAAATAGCCAGTGACCTTGAGCAAATGAGAGGATGAATAGAACAGAGAGAGGGTAGTGTGGAAAAGCAGAAAAATTTTGGACCTCTGCATCTCTGTAACTGCACCAAGAAAAAAATTGAAACTTGGCAGATGGCAAGTACTCCTCATGGGTAATAAGTGTGATTTTTTATGACATCAAAGGTGCCTTCCTTTTGACGTCATAATTGCATATGTAGAATGTGACATCTGATGAGTATGAAAATTTTTGTGGGTCATCTCAAGATAAATTGGTCCACAGTGAGTATGAAAATTTTTGAGGGTCATCTCGAGATAAATTGGTCCACAGTGAGTATGAAAATTTTTGAGGGTCATCTCGAGATAAATTGGTCCACAGTGAGTATGAAAATTTTTGAGGGTCATCTCGAGATAAATTGGTCCACAGTAAAAAAAAAATTTGATGATGTCATCGGTCATGTGATTTTGCAGCCATATTGTTTTTTTTCAAAAAGCCTTCAGAAGTCTTCTTTTCTGAAGTGGCTGAACAGATCAAGGCAAAACCTTACAAGTATGACCGCCGATCCATGATGAGCAAAAGGTTCACGCCAATTACATCACAGGTCAAATGATTTGGCACCCATATTGGATTTACCCTAAACCCTTTAAAAAATCCTATTCTCCAGAACGGCTGAATAGATCGAGGGGAAACTTCACAAAAATGTTCCTAAAGCCTTGGGTGTATCAGTTTGTTTAGGAATAATTGATGGGTCACATGGTTTGGCAGCCATAATGAATGGATTGAAGAAAATATTAAATAATGTTTTCTTTGGAACTGCTTAATCAATCAACACAAACCTTCAGTTATGATCTTGTAGTGATGGAAAAATAAATGTTTTAAATTTCAACTTGATCACACGCATGGTCTGGCAGCCAGAATTATCTAATTGTTTTATTATCTAAGGTTCACTTGGCTGTGCCTGGATGGGTTTGAGGGTCGAGGAGTAGCAGCTGAAATGTGAATCCTATCCAGATTCCTCCCAATGAGTTCGTCTTTGCTTCTTGCTTGTTCGGCTTTCTTCTGATTACTCCAATGCAGGACTGCACCAATTTAGTCTTCCATTTGATTTGAATTGAATTCATTTCAATAATAATAATAACAGTCTCTTACAATGCTTCATCTTCCTCTTTCATACGTGTGTTTATGGTTACTGTATCATAATTCACTACTCTTTTTCTATTTCAACAGTCTGCTCTCAATTCGACCTTTCCTTCATACCTTATCTAAGAAGTCCAACTGTTACAGCGTTTCTTCTCTCCATTCTCTTAATTCGCCTTTATTGCATCCCTCAAGAAATGTCTTTAGTCGCATTTCTGAACAAAATTTTTTTAAAAGACCAGTTTGCTATGCATGTTCGCTTTACATAAATCGTCCTTTTTTCCAACTTCAGTGCCAATTCACCCCTCTCACTCTTCCCTCTCAAAGCAACCATCATACTCTTTCCCCTCCAAGTTTCCCTCTCACCTCTCTCAAAACTCCCCCTCACCTTTCTCCCTCACCTTTCTCCCTCAACTCTCCCCACTCACCCTTCTCCCTACATTCACCCCCTCACTCACCCTTCTCAAAGTTGCCCCCCTCACATCCACAAAGCTGCCTCTTTCCCCTGCCCTCTGTCCTCCATCTCATCACTCTCCTGCCTAAAATCCTCAACTGCTTTCTGCCCCCTCTCTTATTACTCCCCACTGTACCTCAACCCAGCACCACAGAGCCTTTTGTCCTCCTCATCCAGCCCCTCCCCTAGCTCTTCTGCAGTCCCCCAGACCATTTCAACAACTCTGCTTACCTCCCCCCCCCCCCCCTCCCCATTCCCTTGTCCTACCCTCCCCAGCACCCAAAGCCTCCTCCCCTCACTCTTCATTAACAGTGTAGACCTCAAATATCCAGGGCCTTTGCTCAAACCTGACAGATCTTTCCATACAGGTTGCCATTGACAAACCAGATATAATCTGCTGAACAGAAACTTTCCTCCCTCAAGACGTCTCTGACCCCTGAGTATCTCTCCATAGTTACTCCTTCCTCTGGAATGACAGACCTGAGCCTCATCCTGGTGGAGGAGGTGTTCTCTTCATCAAAGACTCCACTCCTTACTCTCCGAGCACTGCCCTCACTCCCCCACATCCCCAGGAATACCTCTGACTACAGCTTCCCCTCCACTCCCACCTCATGTTTATATGTGTGCTGAACCATCCATCAAACAGTGATGACTCCATTTACACCTCACCATCCGAAAACATGGACCAACTTCTATCCTCTCATCCCAACTCTCTCTCTTCCTCGTATGTGGCGACTTCAATTGTCATCACGCCAGTTGGATGGGTGTGGGTACCTCTCAGACCTGCCATGGCACTTTAGCAAAAGACTTCTGCGACTCATTGGGACTGACTCAAAGGTCAACTTCCCAACCCACATCTCAAGCAATGGTACTCCATCTCTTCTGGTTCTGATTTTGACAAATTTCCCTGAAAATATCTGCTGTTCTTCAATCGCTCCAATTGGTTCTTCTGACCACGTGCTTGGCAAAGCAAACATCCCTCTGGTTGTTATGAGAGAACAACCTCAGCGCTGCTGAGTCCGGCATTTCACTCAGGCTGACTGGCAGGGTCTCCAGGCAGCCATCAAACTTCGAGACTGGTCTCCCATTGCTACTTTCTCCAACATCAACTAGTCCTAGGAATTCTTTCAAAGAAACATGCTCTCTCGCATGCACAGATTTAGCATGCAGATCCGTGTAACTACAGACCAATCAGCCTTCTCCCAATCATCAGCAAGGTTATGGAATCAATCATTGCTTCAGAGATTAAATCCATCCTCTTCTTCAATGGCTTGATTTCCGATCATCAATTTGGTTTCAGACCAGGTCACTCGACTCTGGATATGTTGCTTCTGCTCTCCCAACAATAGATGGAGGTCCTCAATACTAGATATGAAAAATCAGAGCCATATCTCTGGACATATCGCATGCTTTTGACACAGTATAGCACCCTGCCCTGCTCACCAAACTCTCTTCCTATGGTACCCAAGGCCATCTACACTCATTGCTCACAGACTTCCTCTCCTGTCACAGCCAATGTGTGTCCCTAATTCAGTGGTTCCCAACCTGTGCTACGCGAGGGTCTTCCAGGTGGTTCGCGAGCACTTTCGGGCTCAACCTTTAAAAAAATGTTTATTGAAAAAAAAAATGATTTGGCCTGATACATCTGGGAACCCTGACACACAGCAAAGACGAAGCACAAGGAATGCTCTCCTATGAACTTCTGGGTGACCATGGCCTCCTCGTACCCGACACTAGCCCGTCACGCTGTTCCCCAGCTACTGATATTCCCCTCTACGTGGGAGTGCGAGCAGGGGTTCTCAGCCATGATGACCATCAAGTCAAAGAGCCGGAACCGTCTTGCTGCGCCCGGGAAGGATTTCCGATGTGCTGTGAGCAAAGTTATGCCCCGCATCGACCAGCTGGTGGAGAAGAAACAGATGCAGCCCTCGTGTTAAATTTTGTTCTTTTTTTGACAGTTAGTTCATTTGTGTGTTCTACTTGTGAATAAATTGATATCTTATCGAATTGAGTTTTTCTGGAACCAGGTGGTACGCGGCGACGGTATGGGACCTCCAAGTGGTACTCGATCAGAAAAAGGTTGGGAACCACTGCCCTAATTGGAGTTCTCTCATCCCCTCTTCCTGTCCAAGCTGGAGTTCCTCAAGGCAGCGTTCTCGGCCCTGTTATTTTTCTGGATTTCATCAATGATCTCTCCCAATCTCTGGGAAATCCTCTTTATATCTTTGGTGATGACTCCATCCTCTACCATACCATCTGTCATCCCTCAGATCAGCAAGCCGCAGCTTTTTCTGCTCTCTGCAGATCTGGATAAAATCACAAACTGGTCCAATACGTGGAACATGTCTTTCAATCCTGACAAATCTCACACTCTCACTATGTCTCTCTGAAAGAACCGTTTTGACCCCCCCCCCTCCCAATCCACTTTCACAAAAATGCTCTTGAAGAATTCCTTTCATTCAAGCTTGTGGGTCTCACTGTCTGCCATGATCCTTCCTGGGAAAGCCACATTTCTAACCTGGCCTCCAAAGCCAGTCGAGTCGCCAACTGGCTCTACTTTCACAGATCTCTTAATGTCTCTGTTCCCCACTGTTTTGTCCTTCCCTCTCCCATCCCTATTGTTTCATGCCCCCCTTGCTGTGCTTTGTGTGTTACCTCTCATATGAGCCTCGACAATGTGTACAACAAAAAAAAAATCCCATTCTAAATTCAGTTGAATAATAAGAAAAAACGTCATGGGTCAGGGTTAGGTGTCCAATTAGGGTTGCATCAAAGTGGGACATTTTGGTACCCGGTCATCACTTCCAGGAGTTATAAAGTGCCAGTTCTAATTATTTCTCTTATTAATTACGTAACACCAGTAAACAAACACAACACCAAATACACGACACAAAACCACTAAAAACAAGTCCTGGCAAGGGTCTGCAATCTCTGATTGTTCTTTTTCTTGTTCAGTTTGTTTCTTCTTTCCTTGTTGGATTATCAATGCTCTGCAGTTATGACACAACTGATGAGTGCTAAAATGTAATCTACCTTTTAAATCTGTGAATTTTTCTCAATGTTGAACACTTTAATATTGTCAACAATTGGACTTGTCAGAAAATTAATCAAGAAATCATATAATGTGCTTAAAGTAGTTTTGATACTGAGTATAAAAGCTTGAAAGTGTACAGTAAAATCGTTATAGAAGGGGGATCAAATACATATATATATATATATATATATATATATATATATATATATATATATATATATATATATATATATTGTATATGTCTTCTTCTTTCGGCTGCTCCCGTTCGGGGTCGCCACAGCAGATCATCTGTATTATCCGCATCGTGATTTGGCACATGTTTTATTCCAGATGCCCTTCCTGACGCAACCATGGTCGCCTCTTACGAAACAGGGATATGGTACACCTATTTTAACCGGGGAATACACTGGGCCCAGTACACTGGTACTCATTTCGCTGACCTCGGAAGGATGACAGGCTGAGTCAACCCCCTGGTGTATTAATTCATTGGCCCAACGGGGCTTGAACTCAGGACCTTTTGGATCCCAAGCCGCTGCCCTAACCACTGCGCCAACACCAGGCTACACACACACACACACACATATATATATATATATATATATATATATATATATATATATATATATATATATATATATATATATATATATATATATATATATATATATATATATATATATATATGTATATGTATATATATACACATATATTTATATATATGTATATAAATATATATATATATATATATATATATATATATATACACATATATTTATATATATTTATATATATATATATATATATATATATATATATATATATATATACACATATATTTATATATATGTATATATATATATATATATACACATATATTTATATATATGTATATATATATATACACATATATTTATATATATATGTATATAAATATATATATATATATATATATATATATATACATATATATTTTTTGTTTTTTTAATGTCCGAATGAAGGTGAATGTTGATATGGTGCTTGTCGTTTGGCTTCCTGTTGTCTGGTTGTTTTTCCAGGCTTCAAAGTCAGTTGCAGGCCTTAGAAAAGAAGTTATATTTGAATTGAACTTTGCACTATGTGTTTCAGCCTAACCCATGCATTACACTGTGTGCACAAAGAAGGAATGAAGAGAAGAAAGAATAGGCAGCATTGTGCGACACGTGATCCAGGCCACTGTTTGGGACTATTAAGCATCCTGTTCTTTGGCTAATAATATGGATGATGAAGGCATTTTTTTAAACCTCAACAAGGAGGTTAATGTTTTATCGGCTCCAGTTCCAAGGAAAGAGTCTTGGCGGGTGTTTCCTGTGGGAAGAGGAGGAAGGAAGGTTTAGTGGAGGGGTTTAGGAAACAATTGGAAGGAAAGGGAGTTAGGAGAAGTAGTTGAAACCATAATCATATTTCTGGAGGAGTTTACTGAGTGATTGTTATGGAGTCATGTATTATTATGCCTTTCTTTGATGTGAAGCATTTTCAAGTGGAAACTTATTAGTAGCCACGATAATAATCCATCCATTTCAATGAGGAATTGACTTTCATCTATTTTTTTAGGGGGGTTGGTTCAATTTATGAGGGGTGATCATTAAATTGATGGCCTGATAAAATGTAATGAATTTTAATAAATGGGTTTTGATGCATTGTGAACAAATTGAAATCCAATATTAACTCTGATTATATTGTTCTATTTCTGCATATGATATCATATGTGCTGTTGCTCAGTGAAATATCTTGCATTCAGTTTTTGTTTTGGAGTATTAGCTACCTCGAATGATTTATACATTCCCATTCCTCATAAAGTAGACAACATTCATTGGGTTTGTCACCTCATTCTTATTACTAGCAGACCATCTGCCCTACGGACGATATTGTTGGAAGCATGCAACATGTTCTTCTGACGCAATTGGGTGGTGTATAAGCAACTGACAGCTCTGTATAGACAAAAAAAAACAAACCCATGAAGTTTCGTGCATGAAGCAAAAAAACGTGCCTACTACCGATAATTCAAAACACCTCACTGCCCTGAACAACGTGGGGACAGGAATACTGCACTGTACATGGTGGAGACTTGTAATACCCTCCCCCACCTGGAGGCGGCACTACATGATACACATTTACATAAAGAATTTGCGTCCACCCCCTACCCCTCAAACCACAAGACCACCGGCAAAGATAAAAACATCCCGATGCATTAGTTGGCATTATGCTGATCCTATATAGCAAGTCTGGATGTAATTGCGCCAGAGCTGTAGGAGTAGTATGACAAGCAAACACACTCACTCTCACACACACTCACTCACCAAACCTACAAACACATACTCACTCTCACACAAACACACACACACAAACCCAAAAACAAACACACAAACAAACACACACAAACCCATAAACAAATACACAAACACTGGTCCGTGAATTATAGTAAGGATTACCCTTGATTTTGTAAAAGCTTCCATAATTCATCCAGATATTTTTGGTAACGGTAGTACAGCATCAGTGTTCAGTTCTGAAAAGCAAAAGGGATGGAAGAAAGAAAAGCTTCAAAGGAAAAGAAGGAAGGGAGGACTTAGGGGAACACTGTAGATACAATAATTATGAAAGCTATCCAGCAACTAACAAAATGTAAATATGAAGTTGTAATTTTTCAGTACACAATAGTACGTCCGGATTTATTCGACCCTCCAATTCGGATCCAGATCCTATTTACAGGTAACTGCATCACAAATGGTGAATATGTTCATCATGAAACTGTCGTTATTAGCCACATAGACATTAATGGTGCAATCGGTTTTTATGACAGCACTTTCTTCTTCCCAGGGTGAAAGTGAGCGCATTTGCTTGTGTGACTTCCATTGAGCTGTTACTTCCTGGGTTCCAATTCAAATGGGTTTCTGGTGATTCACAGGGAAACGAGATGCATCTCAGGGGCTGCCATTCATTTGAGGGGACATTCGTAGACTATTCCATTCATAGTTTGAGTTTCCAACTTTTGTATTCCGATCTGAGCACATGGCTCATTTTAACTGGGATCTCAGCTTCAAATCCCAAACAGCAGGTTTAGCGTTTACCTGCCTGTTTATGTAAAAGAACACCGATGGCGTTGGTCTCTATGTATTAAATGTACATGTTCCTCCACCTCTGTCTATACATGTTCTTCAAAATCATTGTGTTAAAAACAATTTGTGAATGTGAAAAACATTTCAATGAATGGTATTAGTCTTTTTTATCAAAGAAGAAACAATACCACCAATTTTCATGGAATATTTCATAAGAGATGGATTAATTAGTCCTTGTTCTTTACACTTGATTCCATGCCATAGTTTTCTTAATTTAATGTTTTTTGTTTTTTTACAAAGCATGTCGAGTCAACTATGAAAATGCATCGCATCGTTTTTCACTGATCTAATGCAGGTTACATCCTCCTTATTTTATCAATGCAAAATGGCATTCTCAACTATTCTCAAACATAGAGAAAAAATATATAAGATCTCTTTCTGCTGTAATTAAGTTTAGTGAGCAAACCATTGGACTTTGTATAATTGCCCTTTACATTGCCAGGGGCAAGGTCTCATTATACATACTCGGAATCATAGCAACCCTAAGAAATTGTTATGAAGAAAAAATGTCTGATTATAAATCTCAAGCAAAAGGTTCCAAGGATGCATTTTATACCAGCTTGGTGACAACACAACTGGAGATAGAGGATGTCACCATGATATGTCAGGTCACCGTTAGTCCTAGCAAAATATCCTTGCCCAGCAAGATTCATTTACACTTAATTTACATCATACTGTTCTGGGTTAAAGGTCAACGTCAAATGGCAGTGAAAATAAATGTGTTTTTTGACATCGCTCAATTTTGATAATACAAAATCTCAAAGACCGCTTATAGCCTTCCAAGATGTTCATGCATCATAATAATGTACCTGCACCGATGTTGTACACCTGATATTTAGCTCTGCCTCCGAAGGTAGGAGGTTATGTTTTCACCTCTGTCTGTCTGTTTGTAATTTGCGAAAATCGAAGATTTTTCAAATATATTGGTTGGTCTTGTGCCTTATGACATGGCGAAAAAAAATTTGAGCAAGTATGTTAGTCTGTAGCATTTTACTGTCTGTTTATTACTTGGTGAAAAAATTTTTTGGCCAAATATGTTGTCTGTCTGTCTCATGATTTCTGGCCACAGTTTTCAAGCAATCGTTCTGAATTATGGTATGTGTGTAGGGAACCAGAAAAGGACAACAATGCTTAATTTTGGTGAAGATCCGATTCCAAATCCAGATCTGAAATTTTTTTCAGTGATTCTTCACCATTGAGAAATGGGGCCAAAAACGATATATAGCACAATATCTCAAGAGGTTATGAATGGATTTGGATGAAACTTGGTGGACAGGTTGGGTGTGTTACAAGGATGAATCGATTCAATTTTGTTGAAGATCAGAGTCCGGTTCCGGATTCGAGAATTTTTTAAGTGATTCTTCACCATTGAGAGATTGGGCAAAAAACTATGGACGCCATGATATCTCAAAAAGTTGTGGACGAGTTATGACAAAACTCGGTGGATGAGTTAGTTAGTTGACAATAAGAAACCGATTCAATTTTGGTTCAGATCCAGATTCAGATCCAACCTATCAGTGGGATACAAAATGTAAGCTGTTCAGCCTGGCAGAGGTATCCGCTCTATAGAGTGCTGTTCCGTTTTGCCAAAAGTCACTCTTTGAGTGATTTTTCATTCTCTCTTTCTCTCTGTTTGTTTGTTTGTTTGCATGTCATTC
>NC_140962.1:124863876-124886376 GCF_056783735.1 Eptatretus burgeri | reverse complement strand
ATTGTTGTTATTGTACAGGAAGTTAATTGCTCACATAATTTAATTTTCATTTTCTTTTTCTTCATGATTTAATGTATGATATATATATATATATATATATATATATATATATATATATATATATATATATATATATATATATATATATTGTTACGGTTGTGGAAATTCACAGATCACCATTCAGGTTCCCCAGAGGTCAGTTATTTCGGTAAGTGTGTGTTCCAGGTTAGATTTCCCCACCAATGTATAACGGGAATTATTCGTGTGCCGGGCTGTGCATCTTCAGTTCATCGTTATTCTGTCTCTATCTTTTATTTTAATAACGACAACAATAACAACGACGACAACCCACGGCCGTGTTTTACGGTGATCTCCACCATGTCCGCGTGAGGCCGGTGATTTCTACCACGTCAGCGTGCAAGCATGACTTGCAAAACGGATCAAAACGGCGAGAGGGGCGGAGCCAGCAGGGGGTGAAGGGTCGAAGGTGAAAGAGCAAGCACCCCCCCCCCCCAAACCCGATAAAAAGCCGTGCTGAAACGCCTGGAGTGAGAGTTGAGTTTGGAGCCTGCAGTCGAGTTGAGTGTTGGAGTCCCGACAGTTGAGTTCGGAGTGTTGGAGTCTGGAGAGTTGGAAGAGCGCTTGAGTTGGGCGCTGGACTTCGTGGCTTGCAGTCGGCGGTGGAAGTGGAGAGACACCCCGTTGGGAGCTGGAGAGTCCGGAGTTCGGGCAGTTGGTTCACTGGCGCAACCGGGAGGCCTGAGGCGAGAACCATTCCCTCCTCCAGCGCGTCGTCGACCAGACCAGGCCGCAGTGGAGGCCGGACGACCAAGGGAGCCAGTCGGGGGTCCGGGCACAAACATCGAGGGTCGCCGAACCAGGACCCAGCGAGTCACCACGAGGGTGGCCAGGTGGCTTGCTCGGTCTCTCGGAGCCCCTTCGGTCATCCCGGCTCTGAGCAGTTATAAAGGCTCGCGAGCCCGGTTCTTTCTTTCTGGGGTTTTGCATGAAAGTCTGTGGCGCCTTGTCCATAAGTAACAAACTGATTAAGTGCATGTACATAATAAATAGACCGGCTGTAGGTTTTTGCTCGTGTCTTGTCCCCATCCCCCCATTCATTGCATATGTGCATTGAAAATAAATACCCCCATTGTTTGAATGTTCACCTGCTCGTTGCGTCCCTTCCTCCATTGACTGCCATAATTGCGTTCGGGATATTAGCTGGCTGATTATAAGTCGATAAAACGGACATCTGGTCTGATGGGACTTGGCAATATAAAACCACTCGGCAATCGCATACGGAACAAGCTGCTTAAGCGGCTCGTTTTCGTGCAGGTCCCGTTGACGTATAAACTCCGGGCATTTTTGTCCTCGCGAATAATTAAGTACATCGACAATTCGGCGATCGACCCTGTAGCGCATGGACAGAAGGGTCGGCTGGTTTATGGTGTGTTAAAAGCACCTGTAGCTAGGTTTCGGCGTTGATCCGGAATCTGCGACTAGATTGCCACGTTCGGTGGGCGCGCACGGCCGCAATCGGGCTAAAGGCGGTCGTCCGCACGCCGGAGTGGCGAAAATCTACAACAATATATATATATATATATATATATATATATATATATATATATATATATATATATATATATATATATATATATATATATATATATATTGTTATAGCTGTGGAAATTCGCAATACACCATAAAGGGTCCTTAGATCAGTTATGACGATAAGTAATTGTGTAGTTAGATTTCCCAACCGTTGTTTAGAGGGAATTTCCGTGTTCACCGAGCTGCGATCCTTTGAGTTTGCCGTTTTTCTTTTCTCTGTCATTATTTTGGACCAATAATCCCCCAACAACTCAAACGCCACCACCTTCGCCTCTTTACCTCCACAACTCCATCCCGCAAACATCGCTTCACCGCCATTATCAAACGACGCCCGCCAACAACCAAACTCCCACCACCTCCGCCTTTCTACTACACGTCGTGCCATGGGCTGTGAATGCGTTCCTTTCGCCTCAAAAAGCAGATCAGGAAGGCTTCACGCCCCCATTTCATCCATCCAATGACCGAGCATTGGGTAGTGTAGCCCCGCCTCCGAACCCGCTGTGAATGCGTTCCTTTCGCCCCGAAAAGCAGATCAGGAATGCTCCACGCCCCCTTCTCATCCGCCCAATGACTGAGCATCGGGTAGTGTAGCCCCGCCTCCGAAGCCGCTGCGAATGCATTCCTTTCGCCCCGAAAAGCGGATCAGTAATGCTTCACGCCCCCTTCTCATCCGCCCAATGACTGAGCATCGGGTAGTATAGCCCCGCTTCCGAACCCGCTGTGATCCAGAAATTTACATATACGCCCCTCCCCCAGGCTATATAGGCACAAGCATGGCACAGCTCAGGGCGGGAAGTCAAGTGGAAGTCAAGTTGCGCAGTACGTCGGCAGAGAACCAAGTGGGAGCAGTGGAGTGGCAGCGGTGGAGGGTCGGGAGATGAAGTCAAGTTTACAGTGTCGGCAGGGCAGTCGAGTCAGGAGACGGAGCTCGAAGCCGACGGGAAAGGCAGACGGGGAGCGCTGGAGAGAGCTCGCCGACCACGCCAGGGGCACGAAGCCAGGTGCAGCTACGCTGACATTGCGGCTTGCCCGCCATCATGCCACGAGGGCGCGGGTAGGACCCTTCGGTCTCGTGGACCTGGCCGCTCATCCAGGTTCCACGTGCATTAGGCCCACGGGCCCATTCTGACTCCCTTGCCTTTGAGGGGGTCTTTCGTTTGCTTTTGTGTGAATACGTGTTGTGGCGCCGTGTCTTGTAAAGTAGAAGCTGTTTAAGTGCATGTAAATAAAGCTTTGCTTGTAGTCGGTTGTAATCCTTGCTTTCATTGCTTTGATTGTTATACGTGCATTCCTACTGTATGGCTGTGAATACGTGCTTGCCTTGTCTGAGTGTGGAATAAATGTACTTGTCGAACTGTTTCCCATTTCGTTGCGTCCTTTCCTTTGTTTGAAAGTTCCATCTTGCATCATGGAAGGAATTGGTAGAAGGGTGTAAGCACCCGGTAAATAATCACGTCCGTCGGGGCCGGCGATAACACCGCTCGGTTAGCACTGAAGAACGGAACGGAACGCTTAAGCGGTTCGTGTCCTAGGCCAGCCAGCGGCGAGGTACGATCGCCCGGTTAACTACCCGCGCAGGTACTTAGGTAGGTCGAGTTTGGCGAATAACCCTATCCTGCGTGGGTGGCCGATTGGCACGATTGTGGTGGGGTCGAAAGACCCACCCGTGACTAGCTCCTGGCGATAGTTCCAAGGAGGGTCACGACTGAATTGTCCGTTCCAGTGGGCGACGCGGTCGCGATTTGAGTTATGTGGCCGATCGCATGCTGGGCGGACCGAAATTCGTAACAATATATATATATATATATATATATATATATATATGTATATATATGTATATATATGTATATATGTATATATATATGTATGTATATATATATATATATATGTATATATATATGTATGTATATATATATATATATAAAAAATATTGGATGCAGCAATGGCTGCTCGTTGGGAAATGATGAAATCTTGTTTTATATTATTTGGTTGTCTCTTTTACAGCTGTAATCTATCTGATTTCAGATTATGTAGATTTATGTATCTTATGCTCCTAAAAATAAAACTTCATTATAAACAAACTTGTTACGATCAATGTTCAGTGGTTCAATTATCATTTTTAGTAATGTATGAATGGAAGGCACCATGTTCATATTTTGTTAAGAAAACAAATACACATAAAAGTCCATTCGGACCCTACAGGCTCCTTAATGGCTAGTTCAATTGGAAAATATTCTTCATCACTAAACCAGAGATACTATTGTCATATTGTCAGGTCAGGTTCGATCTGTGACCTGCTACAGGTACCATGTAAACCTGTACTAACCTGTTCCATGGTCGGGTTGTCGGCGACTAAACCGTCTCCCCCACCAGGTTTTCTGGTGAGGAGGGTGTTTGGATATGGACACCCAGCAGGATTAAAAACAAAACCTGTCAAAGGGCGGAGGAGCTCCTTGTGAGCCAACGGCCATCCATATCTAGTGCCCAACTGTGTCTGTGGACGTCCTCCTGCAGTTGGGTCACTTCTTATTAGGAGGTTGGTGGCAGGATTTGCACTCCGGCCACCGTAAAACCCTTCATTCCGCAAAACGCAAAAACGCAAAAAAATCTGAAAACCCACTCCGTGGGAGTACCTCCTGTGCAGCTTCCCTTCGCAGGGCAGCTCACCGGATGACGGGATTGGGGCAAAGCCTTCGGGACCCCCAATCTTTGATAGGAGGGAAACCACGGGGTAACATCCCTGGGTCAGATTGCGGGAGAGTGTGTCGGAGTGGTGCTGAGGTGTCGTCCACCAGACGGCGGTCTCCTTGGGTTAACCTGAGGCGGTCCCTTCGGGTGGGTGCCTGGAATGTCCTATCCCTAAGAGAGGATGATCACCTGTCTCTGTTATCATCTGAGCTCAAGCGTTTGGACATCGGGATTGCAGCTCTCTCTGAGGTTCGGAGACCGGATTGCGGCGAGATAATGGTGGGTGGTTACACCTACTATTGGTCTGGTTGCTCTGATAGTTACCATACCCAAGGAGTTGCTGTAGCTGTGTCCAATAAGCTGACCCCAATGATAATTGAGGTAACACCGGTCAACGAGCGTATTATGAGATTAAGGATTCGTCACTCCTTAGGTGTCATTTCCCTGGTCTCTGTTTATGCTCCGACTGAGGCGAGTGATCTCACCGTGAAGGATGCATTCTACGCCACGCTCGAGTCTGTGGTTGATCAGTGCCCCAGACGAGATACACTTCTAGTCTTGGGGGATTTCAATGCATCGACTGGAACTGATAGGGATGGTTATGAGGTGTGTGTTGGTCCCCATGGGTCAGGAACTATGAACCAGAATAGCACTAAGTTCCTTGACTTTGCAAGAAGTCATGGACTTAGGGTGGCTGGTTCATGGTTTCAGCGCCCACAAGCTCATCGCTGGACTTGGTATTCCAACGCTGGCGGTGTGGCAAAGGAGATTGACCATGTCCTCATTGACGGTCGTTGTAGGATGATCCAGAACTGCAGGGTCTACCGGAGTGCTCAGTTCCTCAATACTGACCACAGGCTTGTTGTCGCAACTCTAAAGCTGCACCTTAAATCCTGGAGAATGGTACCATCCCAGCCAAGGCTGGATGTTGCCAAGCTCAGGGATGAGAGAGTCGCTGAGGAGTTTGCGAACAGGCTGAGTGGACACTTGGGGGGTCTGGGTGCTTTGGGGGGTCCTGAAGAGTTGTGGAGCGCCTTCAAGACCACCGTCCTTGATGTTGCCGGTGGATACCTTGGAGCTCACCGCAGGGCAAAGAAGAATTTTGTCTCTCAAGGGACACTGGATACCATTGACCAGAGTCGCAGGGCCAGGCTGAATGGCAGAGCTGAGCTGTTCAGGGAGCTGAGGCGTAAAACTGTACGTGCACTGAGGGTGGACAAGGAGGCCTATGTGCGAGGAATCTGTGAGGGGGTAGAGCATCACCTGTGGACAGGTGATTCTCGTCCCGCTTACAGGGGAATTCACGCATTACGTTCATCCAAGCCCATCCCTCGGAGCACTGCAGTTCGAGCAGAGAGTGGTAGGCTCTTGACAGAGGAGTCTGAAGTGAAGGCCCGCTGGGCCGGTTACTTTGAGCGGTTGTACCAGGCTGATCCCCCAACTGTCGTGTTGGACGTCAAGGGTGTTACAATCCCTGTTGCTGACCCTCGAATCAACTGTGGTCCACCTACACTTGTGGAAACACGGGCTGCGGTGAACCAGTAGAAACGGGGCAAAGCTCCAGGGATCTGTGGCATCCATGCCGAACTTCTCAAGGCTGGTGGAAATGCTGGACTCGTGTCGTTGCATGCAGTTTTGTGCTCTGCCTGGAACACAGGCATCATCCCAACTGACTGGAAGAGGGGCCTTGTTGTCCCTCTCTGGAAAGGGAAGGGTGATCGCCAAGACTGCAACAACTACCGAGGGGTGACGCTGCTCTCAGTGCCGGGCAAGGTCTTTGCTCGGATAATTCTCGATAGGGTTCGCCACCATCTGCTTGAGCACCAGCGTCCAGAGCAGTCAGGCTTTACACCAAAGAGGTCAACGATTGACCGTATACTTGCACTTCGTGTCCTCACCGAACGCAGATGAGAGTTTCGGCAGGGGCTGCTTGCAGCCTATGTTGATCTCTGTAAAGCGTTCGATTCAGTGAATCGGGATGTCCTCTGGAGGATTCTTGGTCTTCGTGGGGTGCCACCAAAACTGATCGATCTGATGTCTGAATTCTACTCTGGTACTGAGAGTGCTGTGAAGTGTGGTGGTACCATCTCTGACTTATTTCCAGTTGTTACTGGAGTTCGTCAGGGATGTGTACTTGCCCCCACACTTTTCAGCACTTGTATGGACTGGATTCTAGGGAGGATGTCGGAGAGATCAAGTTGCGGTGCGTCATTTGGGAATGTCAAGATCTCGGACCTTGACTTTGCAGATGATGCAGTCATCTTTGCGGAGACTTTAGACATCCTCTTGGGGGCCCTCGAGGTGCTGAATGAGGAGTCGGAGCCGTTGGGATTACGGGTTTCTTGGGTCAAAACTAAGATCCAGGCTTTCGGTGACATCTTGGATGCTGCTGTCCTGTCTGTGTCTGTTTGTGGTGAGGATGTTGAGGTCGTGGAGAGATTCACTTACCTTGGCAGTGATATTCATGTCTCTGCTGGCTGCGAGTCAGAGGTCAATAGACGTCTGGGTCGGGCCTGGGGAGTCATGGATTCACTGGATCATGGGGTGTGGCGCTGCCGGTACCTGTGCGGGAGGACGAAAGTCCGAGTCTTCAGGTCCTTGGTACTTCCAGTCTTGCTCTATGGGTGCGAAACTTGGACTCTGACCAAGGATCTGAGACGGAGACTTAATTCCTTTGGTACCAGGTCTCTTCGGAGAATCCTTGGCTATCGCTGGTCGGATTTTGTGTTCAACGAGCAGTTGCTGAGAGAGACTCGGATGAGATTTGTTACCTGCATAGTCCGTGAGCGTCAGTTGCGGCTGTATGGACATGTGGCTCGTTTTCCTGACTCTGATCCTGCTCACCAGATTCTCTCAGCGTGGGAGTCTCATGAGTGGAGGAGGCCAGTGGGTCGACCACGTGCCTCATGGTTGCAACAGGTTGACCATCATCTCAAGGAGATGGGGATGGGCCTGGCATCTGCCTGGGGGATGGCCAGACGGAGGCCCCTGGAGTACCGGCGGAAAGTGGACGCAGCGACGTGCTGTTCTGGCACATGCTCCCATACCTGACCTGACCTGACTATTGTCATATGTGTAATTCCTATGTTCCTGATTTATTTGGAATACCAGTTTTCATGTCTGTCACACCTGCTATCCACATTTCTTACCTTTTAATCACACCGATTCAGAAGATTGTGAAAATATTATTCCTGATTTACAATCTAACGACAATGCAAACAAAGACCAACTGACAAATTTGCGATTTGATCTGTTTAACATCCAGGACAATTGTTGGGGTAAAGAAGAACTAGACCCAGTAATAAATTTTTTTTTCTGAAAAATACTTATGATTCCCAATATTATAATTATGACAAATTTGTTGATCAATCTCGTGACATAGACCCTCAGAGCATTTTTTATAGTGTACACTTTAATTTGAGAAGTCTTCAAAAGAATATTAACTCCACTATTGATTTTCTAAGTATTCTCAACTTTCAATTTAATGTCATATCATTGGTGTCTCTCAGACATGGCTTAAAGATACTAACACATTATTGCAGATTCCCGATTATTCATTTGTATGCAAAAGTAGATGTGAGAAGGGTGGTGGAGGAGTAGCAATGTGTATCCAAAACACATTTGTGTATTTCAAACACTAGTGCATGCCCGTATGTGCGTGGCCGAACGTGCGTGGCCATACGTGCAAAAAAAAAAAAAACTTTCAAACCGCATGCCACAAACAACAACCACACAGGCCATTCCTTCACTCTTGCGTGCCCGTATGTGCGTGGCCGTACGTGCGTGGCCGTACGTGCAAAAAAAAAAAACTTTCAAACCATGTGCCAGAAACAACAACCACACATGCCGTTGCTTCGCTCTCGCGTGCCCGTACGTGCATGGCCATACGTGCAAAAAAAAACAAAAACATTTCAAACCATGTGCCAGAAACAACAACCACACATGCCGTTGCTTCGCTCTCGCGTGCCCGTACGTGTGTGGCCGTACGTGCAAAAAAAAAACAATTTTTTTTTCAAACAACCACACAGTCCGTTCCTTCGCTCTCGTAAACGACGACTGGATTGGGGCATTGTGTTTATCAAGAGATGCGCAGAAGAAATCGATAAATTATGATAATACAGTAAGTCATCACTATCCGGAAGTCCGTACGTTGTAACCCATAATGGCGAAGGCGCTCTAACTTGGCCATAACTTGGGAACCACTTGTCCCATTAATTTCAAACCTTTTGAAAGGCAAACAAACAGAGATTGCTGGAATTATAGATAGATAGAAGATAGATACTGTGGGTGCAAAACGCCAAGCAACGTGTCCTGTCATTGGTAACTAAGGCACCCTTTCCCTATCGGCTACGCCTACGCAGCAACGTGTCCTGTCATTGGTTTGGTAAATAAATGGCCATAACTTGGGAACCACTTGTCCGATTAATATCAAACCTTGAAAAGGCACATACTCAGGTCCCCAGCAATATAACTGGCAAGTTTCAATTCGATTGGATTGTCGAGAAACAGCGGTCACAGAAACACACACACACACACACACACACACACACACACACACACACACACACACACACACACACACACACACACACACACACACACACACACACACACACACACACACACACACACACACACACACACACATTGCTGGAATTATAGTTAGATGTAAGTACATCTGAAAATCATGGAAAAAACAGGGCTGGTCTGATCTCCACCAAATTTTGCATACGTGTTCGTAGTGCCTCAGGTCAGGTCATACGCACAGGGAAAAAACCGTAAGTTGTCTGCCCCCCGCCCCCGGGTTTTTCACACTGGTGTTTTCCTACTCTTTCATCCTGTGGAATTGTTTGCCAATGTTTTTTTCCCCATCATTTATACCATGGCTTATTTATACATTTGATATCATTATACACAATCAAACATGTATTTTGATATGATTTCATTGTTTGTTTTTTCCGAATTTTATCTGTGTGTGTGAGGGCTTTCCCGCTCCAAGCTTGCCTTTTTGGATTCAGCCTCCGTCAGTTACTCCAATTTCTTCTTCTTCATACCTGTTGCTTTTCTTGAAGGAAATAAATGTTCTTTTGGTTGATTGATTGAAAAAACATTTGGCAGTTAAAGAGCACATCGACTGATCAATGGTCAAGTGTCTCTCACTATATATACTGTAGTCCAAGAGTTGTGGCACTTTTAATTACACTTCATAGACCAAAAGATTTGAGAGTGGTTTCTGACCCATAATTTTGTGCTGAATACAAAAATCCATTTCGTAATTGCTGCATCCTCTGCATTTTGGGTGAAAAAGCCATTTTTAGTTAAACTTGTAACAAATTTTCTCTGAAAACTGAAAAATCGTTTTTATTTACAGATTTACTGAACAGAAAGCTCTATATGCAAGTGAAGCATCAAAGTGAAGGGATTGACAAGGTCAACACAGCCACATGATAATAATACATGACTAATTTTCCATTGTCAAAAAATAATTTCCCATTGTGCTGATAAAAAGCTTTGGGCTGGACACATAGACTCCTATAGAGAAGGACTGGAACCTCACGATCTCGGGGTTTGTAACTTGAGTCTAAAGGATTAACTTGAGTCCAGGGCTAAAATGACTTCTAGAAGGGCAAGAGACACGATCTCGGGATCCATATAGGGGTTTTTGAGGACGGCGAGTTCAATAGTATCATTTTCAACACCACCTGAGGTCATCTTCAAGGTCAAAATGTCATATTTCAAGGTCAAACTAGAACTGCCACTTTATAACTGCTGGCAGTGATGACCGGGTACCCAGTCCGTCCGCCATTGACACAACTGATACAACATGAGACTTAAATCATAGTCGCAAAGTTTCGCATTTATCGGATAAGCGGTGCCAGAGAAAACATTATTTAATGGTGATACAACCACAGGCCTGCTTCGAGACGGCGCGGAACAGACGAGTTACGAACCGGGCAGCACAAAGCGTTCAATTTCCTTATTACTGGCGAACAGATTCAAATAATTAAATAATTCTGGCTGCCAAACCGCATGACCGATCAGGTTGAAATTTTAAACGTTTGTTTCGCATGTCGGCTAAATTACAAATGTGAAGTTTCGTATATATAGAAGCAGTGGTTCCAGAGTAAACATTAATTAATATTTATCCTTCAATCCAAGATGGCGGCCAAACCATGTGACTTATGACGTCATAATTTTCAACACATGTGCAAACACGAATGTAGACGATAAGCGCAAATTTTCGCTTCGCTAGGTTAAGCAGTTCCAGAGAAAACATTATTTAATATTTTTCTTAAAACCAACATGGCTGCCAAACCCTGGGCCCGATCGCGTTGAAATTTCAAACCCTCATTCCGCATGAGCGTTCCACCATAAACTTGATGTTTCACATTTATTGATGCAGTAGTTCCAGAGTAAACATTAATTAATATTTTTCCTTCAATCCACGATGGCTGCCAAACGTTGCATCGTACCTCAAAAAGGGGGTGAGAACTTTTTATTCGTCATGGAGAGGCGGTCATAGTGGTGGAGTTTCGCCTGGATCTGTTCAGTCCTTTCAGAGAAAAAATACGCTTTAAAGATATTATTTTTTAATCCAAGATGGCTGACGAACCATGTGACCTATGACATTACAAATTTAAATTCTGCTTCCAACTGGGTATTGGAACACGTTTCTGAAGTTTCGTGTTAATCGGGTAAAGGTGCATTTTTCTATCCAAGATGGCCGCCAAACCATGTGACGTGGTGACATCATAATTTTTACCACGCATGCACAGACAAAGGTAGATGATAATTACAAATTTTCGATTCGTTTGGTTAAGCGGTTCCAGAGAAAAACATTATTTAATATTTTTCTTAAATCCAAGATGGCGGCCAAACCATGCGACTTATCAATTTTAAATTAACAAACTTATATCGCCTTCCTGTCCTGAATATAGTTCTGAAATCTCCCTTCATTGGGCCAACGCTTCTGGAGAAGAAGATGTTTGAAGGTTTTCGGGTTTTTTCAAGATGGCCGCCAAACCATGTGACCGATCAAGAACAAATTAACAAACTTGAGAAAGGACCTCATGGGGAATATATGTGTGAAGTTTCGTCTTAATCTGTCTTGCCCTTCTGGAGAAGAAGATTTTTAAAATTTATTCATTTTCAATCCAAGATGGCTGCCGAACCTTGTGACCAATGATATCATAAATTTAAATTCTGCTTTCCATCGTCGACCCGAACAAGTGTGTGAAGTTTCTTGAAAATCGGATAAGGTCTATTTTTCTATCCAACATGGCCGCCAAACCATGTGACTTCTGAGGTAAAATTTTTTTACCATGTATGCAGACTTGAGGGAGGAAGGTAATTGCAAATTTTCGCTTCGATGGCTTATGAAATACCAGAGAAAACATTATTTAATATTTTTCTTAAATCCAACATGGCGGCCAAACCATGTGACGTATCACTTCGAAATTAACAAACTTGCATCGCATACATGTCACGAATATAGTTGTGAAATCTCGCCTTCATGGGACCAGCGCTTCTGGAGAAGAAGATGTTTGAAGGTTTTAGAGTTTTTTCAAGATGGCCGCCAAACCATGTGACGATCAACAACAAATTAACAAACTTGAAAGAGAACATCAGGGGAATGTACGTGTAAAGTTTCGCCTTAATCTGTCCAGCCCTTCTGGAGAAGAAGATTTTTTTTTTAATAAACACCAAAAAACAAGATGGCGGCCGAATTACGTCATCGATGACGTCAAGAAAAACATTTTCGTCAGTGATTTTAGGCGTAGATGATGCTCAGAATTTTTCAGATTTTTCCTATACGGCGTTCTACTTGACGAATTTTCACCGGTATATCGCTTCACCTATGACGTCATGAAAAATCACACGTATTCCCCATAGGGAGCTTAGTAAAATGTATCAAGAGAAAAATTTTTCCATTGCACGGTTTCCGAGATACAGATGTCCAAAGTTTATCGTTTTTTTCAAGATGGCGCCCGCACCACATGACCAATGACGTCATAATTATAACGTGATTGTGCTATCAAAAAAGATACATACTGTGGTGCAAATTTTGTGTCGATCGGACTTAGTATCCCAGAGAAAATGATTTTTAAAGCGAAAAAGGGTGCAAAATGCCGGCGGAAAAAGAAAAATAATAATAAACAGAAGAAAAACAATAGGGTACCCTGTACTGACAGGGTACCCTAATTACTGAATTTTGGTATTTTTTGCCCGTTTTTGTGT
This sequence comes from Eptatretus burgeri, assembly GCF_056783735.1. Taxonomy (NCBI): domain Eukaryota; kingdom Metazoa; phylum Chordata; class Myxini; order Myxiniformes; family Myxinidae; genus Eptatretus; species Eptatretus burgeri. Next base: position 124,873,839 of record NC_140962.1, on the reverse strand, counting down.
CGAACTCATAAACGGTGAGAGATGGCTAATTGTAATAAGATGCAAGTGTGTAGAGCTGTCAAACTTTGATATTTATTGTCATATATCGTATTACATAAACATTATAAGCATGTCACAACACTATGCCTATTGCAACTATGTCTATGTCTATCACTAGTTGGAGAGCTTTTCTTGCCTCCTGAGGCATCCCAAAACTTTTTCTTTGTCACTTACATTGAGGACATGAGCTTTCAATAGAATGTTAGCTAAAGTAGTACATGCAGCATTACTACTAGCTAAAGGTGCATCTACAGAGGATAACAGCTCGGCAAAATGAAATCGGCAACGCATTTTAGTCTTGTCATACAAATTATAGGCATTATGTACAAAAAAGACGGTTGACAGAGTCGGCACACTCAATCCACCTCTATTCAAATTATCTAGAAACTCAGATGACACCTCGTTACCATCTTCATCATCAATGATCTCCTCCATACTAGTGCTATCGCCATATTTATGAACAAGGTGTCCGGCCAAATAAACTACTTTATGCTTAAGTGCATCGTCAGACCCCAAGAGATCCTGAGTGTCTTGAGGAGTAATCTCGTCAATGAGTTCACTTCGCTCATCTGGATTTATGGAAGTTGTACAGTTCTTGTCACAATCAATCACACGAGAACTAGATTCGGGCATAATGTCATGCTTAATGAGTGCAAATTTACAATTTTAACTGCAGCCATAATGTCAACTATGTCAATGTAGAAGTTTCCACCGCTTCTTTATCTGGCTTGGCCGAAAAACTTTTCCAAGGCTTCATCTGCAAATATAGCAGGAAGAACGTAGTCAAACTCTTTCTCTGCCAGAAGATGCAGCTGTGACAGAAGGAAGGTGAAATGAGGAAGCTCGTGTGCCTCAGTCATCCAACAGAGCTGGCTTATTACAAGCTGAAGAATTTCCTTGCTTGTGCATTCATAGATGTTTACCTGGTCAGTTATGGATCTAATCTGGGACCATTTTGAGAGCAGGCTGTTCTTCTGCAAAGGAAAAAGTCGTTTGGGCACCTCAATGCCATCTTTCTCAACTCTATTCAAGAATAGAAATCCAAAAGGTGAGTGAACTTGTTGGAAGTGAAAGAACTGCTTGACAGTTTGTCCAGTAGTATCTGTTCTTGATAGGTAAAGGTTTTCCTCGTCTTTTATGACGTTAAAGCCAGGAAAATAGGAGCTGATTTTAGCACAGAAGTGGTCGAAATCTTGGATATTGTCTGCAGCCTCATCAGCTGCCTGCATCTTCTTTGCTCTTGATTCTGACGTAGAAGATGATGTTGGGCGTGGGGCTGAGGTCAACTGCTTCAAAGCTGATTTCGGTACTCCAGGAAATATTGATGGGGGTTCTTTGGGTCGTTTGCAACCCCTAACTGACACCCAATCACAATTGAAATGTGTCTTACAAATTTCGATCTCCTTTAAGCACCTCAAGCTTTCTTTCTCATTTGGCATTGCCAATATCCATCTCTCCCTCTCCTCAGGATATTTTGGGAAGGATATGACCTTTACATAAGGCGTTCCATCATAGTTTCCTCTACAACCAAAGCGGCTGCAACGACGTGGCATATTGTCACCAAAGCAGTAAACAACACAAAGATCCTGTGAGATCACCAGCTGGACAGTTTCTGAAAGAGAAACAAACATAACTTACATTAGTTAACGATGATAGAAATCAGCAAGTAGGTGCAGTAGGTGCACAATGTCATGTTTTGTCATAGAATTTACAAAAGTTTTCCTCTTTGAGTTAGACACAAAAACGGGCAAAAAATACCAAAATTCAGTAATTTGACCTTGAAATATGACCTTTTGACCTTGAAGATGACCTCAGGTGGTGTAGAAAATGAGACTACTGAACTCACCGTCCTCAAAAACCCCTATATGGATCCCGAGATCGTGTCTCTAGCCCTTCTGGAAGTCATTTTAGCCCCGGACTCAAGTTAATCCTTCAGACTCAAGTTACAAACCCCGAGCATGGGAGGTTCCAGTCCTTCTCTATAGGAGTCTATGGCTGGACAACATCATTCGTGAATCACTTAATGCATATTTTTATGAGCAAATACAACCCGACGCTTCACTGACGTGTATCTTAAGGGGAGGGGGAGAAAGAGGGAGGGAAGGGAGGGGAGGGCAGAGAGAAAGGAGGGGAGGGCAGAGAGAAAGGAGGGAGGGGCAGAGAGAAAGGTGGGAGGGAGGGGAGACAGGAGGGAGGGGTGGGAAAGTGAGGATGGTGGAGCAGGAGGGGTGGGGGAGTTAGGATGGGGGAAGAGCGAGGAAGGGGAGGTAGGAACGAGCAGGATGGAGAGAGAGAGGAGGGGAAGAGGTAAGTGGGTCGGGGGAATGGAATTTGGGAGGAGGTAAGCATGAGGGGAGGGGGTTCTTGACTTGAGTTTGGTAGGGGGAAGGGGGAAAGTTGGAGGGAGGGGTTCTCCCCTTGCGTTTTGTAGAGGGACTTCTGGAATAAGGGTGGGGGTGGGGGTGGGTAGTATGGGATTGAACGAAATGGGGGAAATTATAGAATACATTAAGTCATCACTATCTGGAAGTGGTGCGTGCCCGTACGGAATGTTCACATGCATTCCACGAATTATCTTTTGCATTGAAGTAACAACTGCTGTGATACTTACACACAAAGAGTTAATTAAAATCCAAATAAAAATCAAGTTTACCTCCCTGTCTTTGCTTGCCATGACATTCGCTGCCATGACCATTGCCACTCCTACGCCACGGTAACTAAGGCACCGATCCCCATCGTAACCGGCACACGCACGTGATGTCATCGTCGGCCGGCCGCGCACCGGCCTACGCAGCAACGTGTCCTTTCATTGGTTGGTAAATAAATGGCCATAACTTGGGAAGCACTTGTCCGATTAATATCAAACCTGGAAACGGCACATCCACAGGGCCCCAGCAATATACCTGGCAAGTTTCAATTGGATCGGACCAGTGGTTGTCGAGAAACGGCGGTCGCAGACACTCATACAGACACACACACACGCACACAGAGAGATTGCTGGAATTATAGATAGATTTTATAGAACGCAAAGAAGATTTTCGGGTTTTGACAAATCTCGTTTTTTTATTATATTTTTTGGCTTTTGCCTTGGCTTGGAGTACTGAAAAGTGATCCTTTTCTAGACAATCAGCTGAACAAACGAGCAAGGCTCTCATATATAGCCTAAGAAACTTTTGGGGGAAGATACTCCAACTTTAGTTTTGCATCTAAATGGTGGGACGGACATTTTCTTCCATATCACCCCGAGATAGAGAGTGCATGTGTATTGTCTGATATAAAATTGGACTGCACAGAAACACAGGAACGAAGTTATAACAAAAAAAAACATGATGAATCCGGTTGGGAAAACTTTGCTTTAAACTATATATAAAAAGAGCTCGGTCTCAGTGTGCTTCCGTCCCTCCGTCCCTCCATCCCTCCCTCCGGCTGTGTGACTACATGTCTATTATTTAAGTATTATTGCAATGTACTTTTTTGACCCTCAAGACTGCTGAGACCCCTTAGACCTTTGAAGACCCTCTTAGACCCTGAGGACTCTTCAGACCACAAAGACCCCCAAGACCCCAAGACACTGTGGTGAAAAAGAACTCAATTCCCACAAGTTGGATCAGCATACAAGCAGAGAATCTTTAATTTCGCAGATACGGAGGAAGAACATTCAATGATTCACTGAAACATTTGAATGGACTTCACTGAAACAGAAGCCCGAAGCAATTCTTCTTATGCACAATTTGACATTCCAAAGAATGGGAGGGTGAGAAGTACTTGGCAAAAGAAATCAAAACTGCAATACGTGTCCACTTTGGGTGGGAGGGGGAGAATGACACAATCATGGCAAAAGTTTGCAGTGTTATCAACCAGGTCACCCTGTTTCTATGCAGCAAGCAAGACCTTTTTCATATTAAGATATTCCTTTTATCAATATGTCAGTCAAAAGACTCTTGGGAAAAGGGAAATATTACTGACAGCCAATTTGACAATAGTACAAAAATTAAATTTATAAAGTACCAGCAACAATTATAATTGAGAGAACATGAATATAATTATTTTTCTTCCACATCCCCCCTTTTTCTCATATCAGGAAAAATTTGAATAATGATATTACACATGATCACCATACCCCATTCTGAGAGGCAAAAAGATATCCCAAACACAAGTTCAATCAATAATGGCAGCGAGCACTCATAGGAGAAGAATGCTGGATGACAACCATTCCAATCGTGCCCCAGACAGGTTAGTGAGTGTGTTTCCATTTAATTCATGGCCTGTTCATCAGCAGGTGTCACAAATCGAAAAGATGTGTGACCCGAGGCCAGAAGATAAGCAGGTCATGGTGTCGAAAGAGCAGCACCCAATGGGAAACACAGTCTCGGCACTCTTTGAGCTGCAAAGAAGGTAGATCTTGGCAGGTGCGAGCCTCGGCCTGACACTGGGTCGCAGATGACACTGGCTTGAACGAGACGAAAAGGACTCCAGATGTGACCCAGAGATCAGAGCAGCAATTTGCAAGTGTGGTATTTACCTCTTTCCCCCAAGCAGGCACCATGCAATGGCAATGTTAAGTGTTTGCCTTGCCAGGGTTTGACTTGTCCAACCTTCTCTTCAGCGGGGTTTTTTTTTTCTTTTTTCTTTCTTTAACATGCTCATCTTATCTCCTCTGGAAGGGGGTAGTGTCAAAATCAGGTGTTGATTGCCGAATCACCCAACAAATCTGGTTTCTCCCCATTGTCCAATCGTTTGGTGGAAGTTCTTCCAAAGCTTCATTGGACAAAATCATATACTGCAAAGTTCAACTGCTCTCAACACTCCAAAACAAACAAAATCAACGTGAAGCATTTAACGTACATAACATGTGATATCAAAATTTTACCCTTTCCTTTCCTTTTCTTTTCACACCTAAACAACATGCTAAAATAAAAAGAAATCTCAGTTGTATGTAAAGGTACAAGAAGTACCACTCACTTAATCAAAAATCACGTACTTGCCCAATTAATCAGAAAACAAATAAAATAGGTAATATTTTAAGTGTCTTGTGGTGTCATTGCACTCTTTTCAATTACATAATTCTTACTCTGACCGATTTAACATTCATTTCACATGCTAATGCCTTCTGTACTCGGCATGATTCATGTTTATCCTTTTTGTTTGTCTGTCTTTCCACATAATGTGGAGGAATTTTGCTTAAACTACAGTTTGGCCAGTACCAGCTACTAATCAGTGAGAGCAATACAATTACAATACATGGTACAATTCCTCTTTCCCTGAATTGATTTCATCATTGCTGTTGGTCGAGCCATTCTTCCAGCCATTCTTCATTATGGTTATGTAAATACCATGCTGATATCCCTTATGTACTGATTTTCCCTTACAGTGAAATTATAATTCCTAATATATGCTGTTGACCAATCCGTCAATCATTTTAATAACATAGTCCCTCCAATATTATGTAAGTACTTCAACTTAATATATTATCTCGATTCAATTATCAGCAGCTTTTTTTACCCTCAATTAATAGATCTACAGTGATTGATAATATATCAATCAATCAATACAAGTTATCAAAAACCAATGGTGTACCTTACTGTGATATAACCGATCATTCACATGTGTCCCAAGTTACTGGGTTTAAATCATACTGCTTTTCCAAAAGTGCAGACACTACAACACTTATATGATAAAGGTTTCTCAATTTGTGATTCCAAAACAAAACTTGATATTAATTACAACCAAAAGAAACATGATGGTTCGAATACCATTAAGAATTATAATGGAGAAAAAGATCCAATGAACACAAAGATCTTGTGCTTCCATTGCTCTCAATGAGTTCTTTTTTTCTTTTATGAGCTGAGTCTGAAAGTAATGAACTAAGATATCGTACACACCTTCCATTAGTTAGTAACTGTTCCCCATGTTTATGCGTGTGACAACAAACCCGGTGCATGCAAACATTATCACGAGTATCACTACAATACAGAAAAAAGCACACCGGTAATTCAAAGCTAGGTTGTTGTCATGACATTAATTAACAGGAATAATTAAACAAGTAGCATGGTTATCATTGTAGTCACAGGGTGATTATTTTGGAAGTCTTTCTCGGGACTCTCAGCTCTGCGAACTCCCCCATAGTAGGAGTTCCATGCCGCTCGGCCTTGACATTTTTCTGCAGTGTGAGTTGCCGAGCTGCGGACCACACTTTGGCTGCAGAGCGTCCATTTGCATACATTTGGGAACAAAACTTGACAACATGGTTAAGAGCTACAAAATTTCTCCAAACAGTTTAACTTTAAACAATACCAAATGCTAACGTTGTTTCATCGATCTCATGAGCTAAAATTTCTTTTTATGGTCAATGGAGCTAAAATATCTCGAAAAAATAATCTGTAACAGATCTTTCTCACACTATCCGGAATTCCATCAACATTTTAAATCTCTGACATTGTCCATTTCTTTTATCCACTTCTCTCTCACCTATACAGTAAAATGCTGCAATATCCCATCACACATACTCGAGCCATCTAATCACTTGCTCTGACCTTTTAAATACAAATCCATTCCTTGATCAAAACAAATATATACAGTTTCAACCTCTGCTTTAAACAGGTGTACAACAATTGTCAAGCCATTTGTCAAAGTGGAGTCACCAGGCGAAAGGCACTCAAAATTGCAGCTCTAAACACCCGGTCCATGCATGTAGCTTTCTCTTTTGGAACCTCCACCATTTTAAATCAATATAATATGTCGGTCAAAAGACTCTTGGGAAAAGGGAAATATTACTGACAGCCAATTCGACTATTGTACAAAAATTAAATTTATATCGTACAAGCAACAATTATAATTAAGAGTGCATGAATATAATTATTTTTCTTCCACAACCCCAAACACCCCAAAGACCCCCAAGAACCAGACAACCCTCAAGAACCCAAAGACCCTGACAAACCCCAAGACCCCAACAACCCCCTAGACCCCAAAGACCCCCAATACCCAGATGACCTGAATGACCCCAAAGACCCTGAAGACCCCTAAGACCTCAAACTCCCCCAAGAGCCCAAACACCTTCATGACCCTGAAGACCCCAACAACCCCCTAGACCCCAAAGACCCCCAATACCCAGAAGACCTGAATGACCCCCAAGACCCTGAAGACCCCTCAGACCTCAAACACTCCCAAGAGGCTAAACACCTCCAAGACCCTGAAGACCCCAGAAGCCTCCAAAGACACAAACACACCTAAAAGACCCTGAGGACCCCAAAAAACCCTAAAGACCCTGAAGATCCCAATGACCAAAAAGACCCTGAAGACACCAAAAGACCCTGAATATCTCGATAACCAAAAAGACCCAGAAGACCCCAAGGACAATAAAGACCCTGAAGACCAAAAATACCCAGAAGATGCAGCAGACTCAGAAGACCAAAAAAGACCCAAAATCACTGAGGACCCCAAAGAGCCAGAAGATCTAAAAGACTCTGAAGACCCAAAAGTCCCCAATGACCCAAAAGTCACCAAAGACCCAAAAATTTATGAAGACCAAAAAGATCCCGAACACCCAAAAGCCCCTGAAGACCCCAAAGACCCAAAAGCCCCAGAGACCCCAAAACTTCCAAAGTCCCAAAACACTCAAAATCCCCAAAAACCCAAAGACGCCAAAGACCGAGAAGACCCCAAAAGAACCAGAAAACCCTGAAGACCCAAAAGTCACCAAAGACCCTGAAGACCCAAAAGTCACCAAAGACCCTGAAGACCCAAAAGTCACAAAATACCCTGAAGACCCAAAAGCCCCAGTGACCCAAAAATCCCCAAAACACCATAATTTCCAAAAGACCCAAAAGTTCCAAAATACCCCATGGACCCAAAAGACCCCTAATACCCTTTAGACCCCTTAGACCTCAACACCATTTTGACCCTTTGCACCCTTCAGACACATTAGACAGGTAAAAACATGTATCGATGGTCAGGATGCACATCAACTGTTCTCGGAGTGAGTCAATACACGCTAGTGAAGTTGAAGCAGAAGCTGCAGATTTGACCACATGTGCAAAAATCCCCAAACCGGAAGTGAGTTTCCTTCTGCATCCATTTTCTCCACCCTATATGTACCCCTACCCCTCATTCCTCCTCACACCGATTATTTGTTGAAGTGTCATATTTTGACCTTCAATTCTGCTGTTGGTGTTTCCCCTCTCTCTTTACTATTCCTTTTGTCCTCTTGCATCCTGATCCATTCAGTGTTATAGCTCTTCCATGAGCTTTGACTATGTCTACCAAAAAAATATAAACCTCCATTGATGTTCTTGTGATTGATTGATGAACCCCAACAATTTCAACATGTCATTTATAATTTGTCAAAGCTTACTTATCATCTTATAATGAATGACATTTTTAAGAATGTATGGACATGCCCATCTTGCAAAACAACACGTTTTTATAAGCAGCCTTGAATTCGGGATTTTTTGCATAGAGGAAAGGGTTAAACATTGAATTGAAGTAAGCAAGCCATGAGACCAACATGAAAAGTGTATCTGGAATACAGAAATCACATAAAACCAGCAAAATATTTACAAGAAAGAAAGGAAGCCAGCAGATTATGAAAACCCCCATAACCAGACTCAATGTCTTCAATGCCCGTTTCTCACTCATGGACATTGTTCGGTTCTTGGTTTGGTCCTGCAGGTTCTGCTTGTTAACTCCAGGATGTTTATCCTGGTGAAGAATCATCTTCGCCTGAAAGGAGCAGGAACACTTTAGTTTTTAGTATATTGATGGGTGGATTTTGTTATTCTGTCTCTCTGTCTGTTTATTTATCTCCTTCAGGTCACAATTTTAAACTGATCTTCACGAAACCTCACCACATGGTGGAGTTTGTCAAAAGGAAGAAGCATATTTTGAGGTCAAAAGGTCAACAAAGGTCAAAAACTTAGGTGACATTTCTAAAATCCTCAATTTTCATCCGATTGACTTGAAATTTGAAGAACATTTATATTACAGGTCAATGAATTCAACGAGCCAATTATTTTTGAGACCAACATGGACCAAAAGGTCAGCATAGGCCCAACGTCAACAACTAACGCAGTTTTTCTAAAATCCTCAATTTTCATTCCGTTGACTTGAAATTTAAAGAGGAGTTGCATATTTGATCATTGAATTGTACCACCAATTATTTTTGAGATCAAATATGTTTTATGGATTTTGCAAGTATCATCCGCTGCATGACGTCTTCTTGTTTTGTTTCCATCTTCAATGTTAGTCTATGCAGAATCGTTTTGATGAGACTATGAATTGTAATTAATGCTCCACCACACATCTGCCTTCCCTTCCTCTCACCTCACACTGCCTTCGCTTCCCCCACCCCTCCTCACTCTCCCTCCCTCTTTGCTCCCCTGCCCTCCTCTCCTTTCCCCTTCACCTCTTCACTCTTCCCCCCCCCCGCTCTTTTTATCCCCACCCCCCCTTTAGTATTCTGATCAATGAGGCGACGGGTGGTATTTGCAAGCATACTGATAAGTGTGTGTGTGTGTGTGTGTGTGTGTGTGTGTGTGTGTGTGTGTGTGTGTGTGTGTGTGTGTGTGTGTGTGTGTGTGTGTGTGTGTGTGTGTGTGTGTGTGTGTGCGCGTGTGCACGTGTGTGCGTGTGATGTAACTCCAAATCGTCAAAACCCAGCAGCCTGACACTTTGCTTGCATACTATAAGAACTCCAACGAAGTGCTTGAGTGAAAATTGGGTGTTTGGGTTCATGAAAACACTCTTTTAGAAGATAATCAATGGCCTTATTTATTTATTTATAGCGAACGCAGTGAGCTTCATACTTAACGTGTGCACATGAGAGAATAGGAAACAACAAGAACAACACAATACCCTGGCTATTTGGAATCCGTGTCGTTCGCTGTGATCTTTTGCTTCCGGTTGTTTTTAAACGCTGTGCGGTGTATA
>NC_140962.1:124833876-124858876 GCF_056783735.1 Eptatretus burgeri | reverse complement strand
ACTGGCCTGCACGGATAGCCGAACAGTTCTACCTTGGAGGCGACCACGTCATCCTTTGAGATTATGGTGTGCGCAGGACGGGAGGGCAGCTGGGGCGTGCACCAGAGGCAGTCACCAGGACGGGGACATGTTAAACTCGAACCCACAGTGAATAGACAGACACAAGCAATCTTAATAAATAGGGGTTTTATGCACATAAAATCAAGTCTTTATAATGAAACATGCGGTAACCTAAATTCTGATTTGAGGCGTCTTCACACACACAGTTACAAAAACGGACAGGGGGAAAAGATCAAACAAAAGAAAAATCCCTCCTTTATTCTGGCACTTAGCTTTGGGTCCAGAAGTGATCTTTTAGAGCTTGACGATCGAAACTATTGCATCCTGCATTGGAAGCCCGCAAAAATGACGCCAAGCCACTCTCTGGGCGGGACACATATAGGAGGAAATTCGGGCAGTGTTATTCAATACCAGGGATCATAAACCACCATGCAGCTTCTTTTTTACGATCACACTCGCCGACACCCCTCCTCTGCAAAATGGCACCACGTTCTTCCTTGATGGCACAACAAGAGGCTCCGAGGCGCGGTCTCACATGACCCAGCTAAACAGTCAATGGCTGGCGCCTTCCCCCACCACGTGCAAATTCACACAAATTAACAGGATTCGCGCTGCCTTTTCCGTCGTGTCGAGGGCGGCCAGTCAGAGCCTCTGTCTCAATCGCGTTCCTCACAGAACCTCCCTTCATGCTCCTGCTTGTCTCCCGACTGCCTATTCTGCTTCAATCCTTGTCTCTATATCAGGTCCGCTCGTCACAATGGCCCACCTTCCTCGTCAAACACACACAGGATCACGCCGTGTTATTACTGAGACGTGTTCTTCTTCTCTTCTCAGACATGTACACACTTCACGACTCAGCCGAACAGTATTGGCTCACATTTTTCTATAGCATGTGAATAATTTTGCCTCAGCACGAACACGAGAATTGTGCAGACTTCTTTACCGTCTCGAGGGGAAGCTGGAAAAATGATACCTCTGTCACCAAGCACGTACCTCCACTTTTCTATTCCACTCTCTCCAACCTTCTTATATCATGCCCATCCATCACCCACCCCAGGGGCATGGTTTGCTAATTGTCATTCCTGGGGGTGGGGTTTTTGCCTGCTCAGAACGTTCGACTTGGTTGTTTTTGTTGTTTTTAAGAATGTGATTCCTTTTTGTTTTTCTTGTTTTTTTTAAGAACGTCTTGGAAATGCAAACACACAGGAAAAGGTCACAGGGGCAATCACATACTGGGAGAAATTATCCTTAAACCCTGCCTCCTTAACACAGCACCACCCCCTGTGTGGTGACACGTAACAACTTAAGCTGACAGTTTCCATACTTAAGTTACATCAAAATGTTTCCTACCCATCCACGGACCATGCTACCCGATACAATCCTACCTTTGCTATGAAATTCCTCCATCTACCCAATAAACAACAATATTTTTGGGGGCAACCCATCAAATTTCATCAAAATCATGTTTCTAGTTTCAGAGAAGTAGTTGCAAGTGTTTACGGACGGATGGACTAACGAACAGACGACGCGTCATCCCATAAGCTCCCCAGAGCGACGTTCCAGATGAGCGAAAACAGAAAAAAACGTGAGGCGGATTATCTTGATCATGCCCTTTGTCATGACTGTTTGCAGAAACAACAATTGGATGACAAGGTTAAAGGCAATAAAGCTCGAGTTAGACCAATAATCACTTGAAATGCCAATAGAAAGCAATGAGCTGGACTGAGCAATGCAGAATATTTGAAGCAAGTGGTCAGATAAACTGCTTTGTGATCCAGAGCAACCCACCTTGTGGATGGAGTTGGCACCTCTCTCTATCGAGTGTAGCCTGGGGCTATTGGTTGCATCATTGGTTGGGACGCGGCTATGCCGCTGATGCAGTGTCCCCCTTACCAGTGCACTGGTACTCATTTTGCCGACCTCGGAAGGATGACAGGCTGAGTCAACCTCCTGGTGTATTAATTCAGCGGCCCAACAGGGTTTGAACTCAGGACCCTGGGATCCCAAGCCGCCACCCTAACCACTAAGCTCACACCAGGCTTAGTTGGCACCTGACCTGGTATGAAAGAAATGATCCTGAACATATTCTACAGCTCGATTCTGCAAGGACATTGCAACACACAATGGGTGTTACAAATTATATGAAGGATATACTCGTAACTGTTCATGAAGTAAGGACTTTTTCAAAAAATCCAAGGATATTAACTCAACATAGAAATTTTCACATTAATAATAAATACCGATATATTTTTAGTGACGAAAAATTCGATTTTTTTGGCCAATTATGATTATCTCTTTTGTGTTCTTAATAACTAAACAATTGTCGCAATTGTAGATCACATTGGAGACCTCATTTATTCACTTAAACCCTTTCAACGAATTGTCAAGAGATTTCTTTGCAATAATGACATTTAATAACTTTTATTTCAACTTTTCTTCATTGTCGTTGTCAACAATATACACACCACTACAGTGTATTTAGGACAATAGGCTTTAATGATAGTTCTAATAATTGTAATTTCACATGGTAGGCAACCTTCCAATGATTATAATCACAATCGCAGAACACACAAGAAGCTTACTTTAACAATAATGGAGCTATTAAGGTTCTACCCGGCCAGATGCCCAAGCAGTTGAATATCACCACGTAGTCCAGGGGAATATAATATCTCACCAGTTATCAATCAAGATTGTTAATAATTTGGCCATTCAGGAATGCCAAACGAACCCAAAGTTCATTGTGCCAAAATTACGTAAACACAAGGCACACAGTCTCGAAAGTAAATATAAAACTTATAAATACACAAGACATGGAGTGAAATAAAAAACAGAGATGATGAACACATTTATGAAACCAGAAGAATACTCTCCTATGGGCCTACACACTCAATAGTCATGCACACAAACCGACCAAGAAAGTGGAGAAAAGTATGAGGTCAAGAAATCCCAACTGATGAATATGTGTATGAGCAGCAGCAGCCAAGCAATGGACCAGGAGCATGAGACATCTTACCTTTGTCATCTAAATTGGACAATGCCTTCCCTCACATCAGTACAAAGACATAGTATCCAAAACATGTGTTCCAACACAATGGTCAAATAAGTAAAAATCAACAAGAGCACGAACAGTGGTTATAAGGCCTTAAACGAACTATTTCTGCCTAATAGTTATCGATGAGATATTATGGTGGTGGAGACCCACACTCTGAGAGCATCATGGCTCCAACAACTCTGGAAGTTTCCGTAGATTATATTTAATTCTGACCAGGTTGCAACTCCGTTGCAGGATTTGAACCCACACTATTGAGAGCAGCAACAACAAGGCCAGAACTTCTCCAGCCCCAAAGCCACTGACCATGGTGTAGATCAAATCCTAAAGGTTTCATGAATCATTTGGAAAAGTAATCTTACGTGTTATTCAATATGGCAGTGGTCTGGAATAAAAGAAAAAGAGCTAATTAATAAAATCAATCCAATTATTTTAATTTTATAAAGTTGAACGATGGAATTGATCTAATCGGAATTTTAATTTTGAAAGTAAAGTTTATAACAATTCAGTTAAGAGCCTTCTTTTATAAATGATCCCAAATTCAGTTTCTGATTTATGAAAACAATCTTTATATAGCTATTTCTGTATTCTCAATCATCATTGTTTTGCATCATTTCCTTTTCTTCTCCATTATTCGCAATAAAAAGCATCGCAATATCACAACGAGTTTTTCGACAGTTTACAAAAAAACAATTCACATACATGCATGATGCACCTATTTTATTTCACATCTCACATCGACACAAAGAAACACAACATAGTGCTGAGGACACTGAAAGCACGTACCTGACGTTCAGCCTCCTTTAACACTCGATTGTATACAAATATCATGATGATAAATGGGATGTAGAAAGAGATTGCAGAGCTAATAATGGCAAAATATTTGTTGGTGATGAAATCGCAACATCTTGGATCATCATAACAAGCCTGGGCTGCAGGATCGCCTGAACGCCACCAGCCAAGGTGGATTGGGAGGATGGAAATTGTACCAGACATTAACCATACACAGATAATGAGGATGGAAGCTCGGCGTCGAGTCATGATGGACTGATAGCGCAGCGGAGACGTGATGGCCACATATCGATCAATCGCGATTACGCACAGAGTCTCGATACTGGCGGTTGAGGAAAGAACGTCGATGGAAATCCATATCTCACACATTGTTGAGCCAGCACTCCAATGGCCGATGAAAATAGGTGAAGCATAAAGAGGCATAATGAGACCACCAATCAGCAGATCTGCACAGGCGAGTGAACTCACAAAACAGTTAGTTACTCCTTGCATCAATCGTTTGTTGCATGAAATTGCTCCAAGAACCAGAATATTTCCTGCAACTGTTATTATTGTCAAGAAAATTAAAAATGTTCCGAAAGCAATGTCGATGGGCTGAAGGAGAACATCCACATTTGTTGTATTATTGCCGGTCATCTTGCCACTGCCACTGTTGATCTGGGTGATCACATTATTTATATTCAGGCTATTTTAAAGGGTTCCACATCATCAGAGTCAACATTCCTTCTGGATTTCCAATGCAACACAGCAATTTGAGTATATACGAGCAACTCCATTGGGACGTACGTTTTAATTAGTTATGATCAATGGATTGGGAGGGAAGAGGAGGTTGATTGGCTGACAAATTAGAGTAAGGAATGAAAGATGTTATGAAAGTTACCCTCTCCCTTCTCCTCCCCCACAAGAGCTTGAGGAATTAACCACCTGGGAAGTTAATCCAGCAACCCTTCCTTGTGGCTCAGGGAACCAAGGATGGGACCACTCAACAAAAGACAACCCAGCATGTTTAACTTCGATTGACGGATGTGTATTTCCACAGACTGCTGATTGGAAGGACTCTCAGAGGATCAAACCAGAGCATCTGGAACAAGCTATTTTGCTTGGGTGAAAGTAAATTTGGACAAGTCCCAGATGGGCCTGAATATCCTTCTCCAGACAGTCCACTGTGATTGGATGAGCCATTATCTCGGTTTAGTGCCACCCAGATGTATTTGCAGAGTTAAGGGAAAGCTTGGCTGCACAACAAAAATAAAAATAATTGGTATCATGTGATGACTTGCAAAATCGAAGATTTTTCAAGTATGTTGGTTCGTCGATTTTGTTATTCTGTCTGTTGGGTCGCCGAAATAGGTGGCCCTTATTGGTGGGTCGCCAAAATAGGTGACCCTTATTTTCAGTAATTCTGTCTGTTTGTTTGGATGTTTGTTCGTTTGTCATCAGCATAATTGGTAGTAAACGTGGGCGGATTTTGACCAAACTCGGGTGGTAGGTACATCTTATGACCTAGTGCTTTGGAAATTGTGATGGTTGCTAGGGACACTTTGGTTCCCTAGCAACAACCGAAAAACCTTCAAAATCGGTACCGTTCTCGCGAAATCAATTCTGAAAGCCATTATTCCACGTAGGGTTATGACATTTGGCACGAATGATCTACAGGTGATTCTCTATCAAATATATTCCGGTTTTCGTGATATATGAAATACTTTACCCGCAGCACCCCATACAATTAGGGAATGGGCGAAAATTGAAGGCCCCCTAGCGACCAGGTGATTGCAACGATACGAATGAAACTTTTCAGAATCATTGTACTCAATGAGTACTACAACTTTTCCTCAGGACATATTGACCGATTTCGCTTAGTTCAGGGGTCAAAGGTCAATTAGTGCAAAAATCGATAATATGCGAGAGCTGGAGGTGCCTTCGCGCCAAATGCTACTCCTCCTAGGGTTATGGTCGGATGGTCATGAAAATTCACACTAATCGTCTGAAATACATTGTGCACAAACCATCAAGCCGGATTTTCAATTTATATCTTTGTTCACCCACAGCACCTCCTCGAACTTTGGGGATTTCCTATTTCAAACCGCATTTTCGGTACTTTTCATTCAAATGGATACCGAGTAGTTATCAGTAGATGGAACTGGATGAGATTTGAGATGCATAATCTTAAGGTGATTCCCTATCCGCAATATGACATCCATTTTGCCCTATATCTTATAGTTTCCATGCTCGGCGACCCATCGCCGCCTACCGGCTTGTCTGTTTGGTTGTCTGTCTGTTTCTTGCCTACAGGTCACAATTTTAAACTGATCGTCACAAAACTTCACCACATGGTAAATTTTGTAATAAGGAAGAAGCCAAGTGTTTTTGAGGTCAAAAGGTCAACACAGACCAAAGGTCAACAATTTTGGTGAGATTTCTAAGATCCTCAATTTTCATCCGATTGACTTCAAAATTTGAAGAGGATTTATATTTCAGGTCAATTAATTCAACGAGCCAATTATTTTTGAGATCAACATTGACCAAAAGGTCAACATAGGCCAAAGGTCAACAACTAAGGTGGTGTTTCTAAAATCCTCAATTTTCATCCCATTGACTTGAAATTTGAAGGGGAGTTGCACATCAGGTCACTGATTTCAACCACCAATTATTTTTGAGGTCAACATATGCCAAAATGTCAACATAGGTGAAATTTCTAAAAATGACAATTTTCATCTGATTGACTTGAAATTTGAAGAGGAGTTGCATATTTGGTCATTTAATTCAACCACCAATTATTTTTGAGTTCAAATTTGTTTTATGGATTTTGCAAGTGTCGTGCTCTGCAGGACATCTTGTTTTCATTGTTCGTGTGCAGGTCATTATTATTATAATAGAGAACTTTCTTTACATTGTATGTTAAGTAATGTTTGCCAGCCAAGGAGAGACTATGGTGTTGTAAGGTTCGTGCATGGGGAAGTTTGTTAGTAGCCAGAGACAGGTCAATCTCTCAATGAGAGAGAAATGTGGAGCTCTACCACATCGCTCCAAGCCTTGCTCCAGCAATGACTGGAAATGCATTCCCTTGGGAGAAAGGTCAGTTTTCGTCAACTTGGAGAAGCCCCTTGGCAACCATGAAAAGGGTGTGAAGAGCAATTTTGGTGACTCCCTCCAGCGAGGACAGAGCAAGGGAACTGCTTTAGTGCTGGGAAGGTGGAGGAATGGGGGACTCGGGATTTTTTTTGGATTTGAGACATTTACTTTGAGGGCACCGTAGGCTGTTGCACCTTGAACAGCACCACCATCACATCATTTTTAGGTCATCTTACCTGACTTGTTTTTTAAAGTGACCACAAGTGGAGTGAATGAATGCCACGTCCTTACAAGGACATTTAAAAAAGGTGTGAAATGTATTTACAAAAAACAGGTACCACAAGTACACATGCTCTGGGGTACACATGCTCTGGGGTACACATGCTATACATACCACAAGTACACATGCTATCTGTCCTATGAAGGCTCTGGGGTCCATGCAATTGGTTCGGTACTTTTATTTCGTATGGGCTCCACTGACCTGAACGGGACCAAATGATGAAGAATGGATGATGAAACCCTTGCGGTCTCTTCCAAGTTAAGGCACTGTTAAGCAAGCCAAGAAAAAATAATGGTGAATTAAGACCCCAGCAAGGGACAGCGAGGTGACCAAATATGAGCCTTGATAAAGTATAATTAAATGAGGCAGTTAATTATCTTCAAAAGGGTTGTTTAAATTAACCCAAGCACCAAATTTTCACTCATGCACATGTTGGAGTTCTCTTAGTATGCTTGTAAAGTTTGGGGCCATGAGGTTTCATTGTTTTGGAGTTGAGTTATGGTGGAGATGGACTGACTGACCAACCACTGACACATTGACACACTGACATTTATTAGTGCAGATTGTCATATGTAAGGCAGTGTTATCCAATCAATCAGTTGACATTAAAATTCATGCAGCCACACGTAACAATTGGTGTGACCAGGTCACTGGTATTAAGATATGCACCCCTGCACCCTTATCCCTTTATTTTAGTAACACGACATCATTGGGCTACAAATGCACACGTCATCACATATGATCTCTCACATAATGGGATTTCACAGAAACTCAACTGTGGGACTGAATGACTTAATATCGTTTTATTTAATTTTTTCAGTTTTATGACATGATAGAGATATTAGCAACGACTCATACCTGTACACTACACACTAGCAAATTGAGCATAGATGAGAACAAACCATTCAACAAGACGTCATGGAAGAAAGTGTTGGGTGCAAAACAAGCTCGTTCCTTACTGGTCTTGCACCCTGTGCCCACTCCATGCTTTGTCACCCACCTAAGTTTCTGCAGGGTGCAAGCGGACCACCATCAACCCCCTTCTGGTGAAACTCACAAACTCCATCTCACCCCCACTCATTTGTTCCTCTTTTTATTCCTGGCTGTGGAACCAATTTCGACATTCTCTTAAATCTCATTCTTCCCCCTAAATTTTCAAGACAGCTGTTCACCACCAACTCAGATCATCTCCCACCCAGAATCATGATCTTTTTCCCCGTTTACTCCCAACCCAACCCTTCCTCCATCAAAGTTTCCAGTTTTTTATGCCAATATGATTGCGTGAACTTCTGGATTTGCCGGCACTGAGGCATCTTTGTGAGACGAGCCAGAGACATGTTGACTCTCACAAGACTATGATAAGATGCACCAATTGGAGCAAAGGAAGAGCAGGAGTCTTTTGCAGGAAGGGTTGTCATCACTAAGACCAGAAATGGGGACTTGCCATTGGGAGAAATCTGGGTTGGAAAATTCACAGATTGAGTCATTCCCATGGAGTCACAGAAGTCCTTTGCTGAAGGGCTGTGGCTGGTGAGAGAGGTACCAACATCCAGCCAATTTGCATGGTGACTATTTAATTAATTGCATCTGAGGAAGAGTTTGGATGAGTGGTTAAAGGTTTGTCCATATTGTCCACTGTCCAGGCCCGTACATAGGATTTTTGATGGGGGAGAAGGGGGGGGTGCGTATTTTCAAGAATTGGACCAATGAAAGCATGATAGCACGACACCATCATGCCCATTGGGGCATGGGATGCACGCCAAATTGCTTTCCCGCCAAAAGTGAGTGTCGAAAATACAGAGCTCAGTGGGATAATCCAGTGTTTTACAAGTTGTTTCATCATTAAGGTCTTTCGAAGTAGTGTTGTGGTCAATACTCAAGGGGGGGGGGGACGAAAAGATGAGAAACAATGTATCGGACACAATTTGGATGATCAAAGGCGTAATATTAAGATGACATTGTCACAGGTAAACAATTACATTATTACAGGTAAGCAATTAGTCTCACAGGGAAACAATTACATTCTCACAGGGAAACATAGGCCAAATATAGCATAATGAGAGGATCTGATCAAATTAAAAAAAAATACATTGACACGATTCTGTCCGTTTGCTTAATCTTTCAGCAGCGTTCCAAGTTCCAGCCCTCAAGGGTGCTTCCTGGCAAACTGATCCACCACCCTTATCAACGTCAATGTTGAAGTGAATGTACATTAGGGCCAATGCAGACAACCTGTCTTGGGTCATGCTTGCCCTTAGGGAGGTGGACTGCCTGGTCTGTGAACAGCTGGGTCTGTCCATCAATTTAATCAGCATTATGTTGTCATGACCAAGATTATTGGTGATTTAGTTTACTCGATTTTACCAATTTTACCGATTTTACCAAGTTTACCAAGAATAGTTTACTCGATTTTGAGCCTCTTGAATTCCCTGATTCTCCATATGACAAATTTGAGAATTGTCCTGCGTGTGAAAGACGGGGATTAAACACAGAGTCAAAAGCCTATAAACAATGTATATTCTGTGATTATCTTCTAATCAATGATAATAAAAAATGTAAAAAGGAAAATAATTCTTTTAGATTTACACCAAAAAGGAATTACTTTCCAAGATTGATTAAAATGACAAAACCAATGTTGAAAAAATATTCAATAAGAGTGATGAGTGGAGGATTTCTCCCATTTCTAATTCCTTTATTTGCTGGTTTAAGTGCGGTTGGAGCATTGACGGGTGGTATTTCAACAGCGGTGAAAACTGCCAATGAAAGGAAGGTTCAACTCCAGGCTCAAAAAGAATTGGAAAGAAATAACAAAGAGTGGGAGAAACAAATTAGTGGAAGTGGTGTAATTGTAGATTTTGCTGAAAAACTTGAAGGTCTGCCTGATAAAGCGAGATTGTTAGTTGGAGATATGCTTTCTTCTATCGCACAAGCAGGTGTAAAATTAACTAAAAGAGGTAATGGATTATATCTTTCTAATAAATAAATGAGCATTGATGAGTGGTTTAAAGAATTTGGAAAGAATACAACATCAAATTTACAACTTGTCAAATATTGTAAGAAATTAAAAATTCATAATGTGGTTATTTGGATGAGAGATGAATTAACAAATGTGCCTAAACATACAAAGAATATTATTATGAACTTCGAAGATAATAATGGGAACGGTTCTCATTGGGTTTGTATTTTTAATAGTCAAGACAAATATTATTTTGATAGTTTTGGTCTTCCACCACCTGTTGAAGTCATAAAATTCTTACAGAATGGTGTTTATCAAACATTTCAAGTCCAAGAATTAAATTCCAAGTGTTGTGGTCAATTATGTCTATATGTGTTATTTCAACTCAACAACAAAAAAAAAAATTGTGACATTATTTTTAATCTAATATAAATGACATGTTGGTAAAGATGGTTCTATCTTTGGTGTATCCCAAGAACTGGATATTGATTTATCAAATTATTACACAAAGGCACAGGCTGAACGACATAAATATAATATAACCAAAAATATTAATATGAAAAATGCTTATAAATTAAAAAATTATCCAAGCCCGACTGACGCGAATGACTTGGTGAGATTAAGCGATTTATCACAATATATATATATATATATATATATATATATATATATATATATATATATATATATATATATATATATATATATATATATATATATATATATATATATATCCTTAAATAAAACAGCCGTGTATTCCAAAGATACAGAAGTGTTGATTTTATCTCCAGGTCATACAGAATTCACAGTTCGAATTAAAATAAATTTTTATAAAGAAGGGCGTATCGTTTGGATGAGAATAGAACAATGGGGGTATGATATGAATGATTTAGGGTATAACTGGTCATTTAAAATTGACTTTGAAGACCTGGAACAATTACATCACTCTCGTAAGGAAGAATATTATCCACTTGGTATAGAGAATGAGTTTTGTGGAGCCACGATTAGTAAACAACAAATAAAATAATTTAATAAGGGTAAATATAATAATGGTTTTGCCCTAGTTTATATCTTGAAAACAGAAAAAACAGGATTATATATAATAAGTAAGGAAATACAAAATGATTTAACTATGGGAATATGGGGACGTGTTTCGTGCCATAATATTATTCTAACATATATTTCTAAAACATAAATGACAGCAAGAAGGCTTCAAGAAAATTATCATTTCTGTGTCCAAGCATACCTTCAAGAAAAGGGTATTCGGTATTTTAATAAATATGTTCTACAACATAAGAATGAGGTATTTTCAATAAAAGATTGGCATTATGCTGATGTTGATAAACCGACAACTTTAGATTTAATTAGAATGTTAAATAATGAAAAAATTATAAAGTTAAGAAAAGGTAAGGCTCTTTTAGAAATTCAAAAGAAATTTTATTGGTTTCCTGTTGTAAAAAAAATTATTTTGGATATAGGAATAACAAGAAATCCTGATGAATATATGTATGATATTCTATGGGGTGTAACTTGTCTTGCCGCTGTGGCGACTGTGGCGACCCCTAACGGGAGCAGCCGAAGGAAGAAGAAGATTCTATGAAAGAGCGATTAATGTCAGAAAACCTAAGTTCAAAGTTGGTGATATCGTAAGAATATATAGGTGGAAATCTCATTTTGAAAAAGGTTATATTAAACGATGGACGAACGAACTTTTAAAAATTGTTTATGCAATAGATATGGTTCCTTGGACTTATAAGATATATGATTTGGAAGGGGAAGAGATTTTAGGTTCATTTTATTCACAGGAATTACAAAAGACAAAGATAAATTGAAAATTTTTGACTCCGCCCCTTTTTGACTCCGCCCACACAAACCCCACCCACATAAACCCCACCCCACACAAGCTCCACACAAACCCCACCCCACACAAACCCCACACAAACCCCACCACACACAAACCCCCCACAAGCTCCTCACAAAAAACCCCACCCCACACAAGCTCCACACACACAAACCCCACACAAGCTCCACCCACATTCATCATATTCACATAATTAGTGATTAGTTATTTAGTTCCCCACACACAACATGTTTAGTTAATTAAAAATTATCCACCCATCCACACAAGCTCCACCCATCCACCCATCCACCCATCTCTCCACCCATCCATTTATCCACATAAACCTCATCCACATAAGCCTCATCCACATAAAACCCCTCCCACATAAACCCTGCCCACACAAGCCCCACCCACATAAACCCTGCCCACATAAAGCCCTCCCACACAAGCTCCACCCACATAAACCCTGCCCACACAAACCCCACCGAAGCCCCACCCACATAAACCCCTCCCACACAAGCCCCGCCCACACACGCCCCACCCACACAAGCCTCGCCCACAAAGCCCCACCGAAGCCCCGCCCACATAAACGCCACCCACACAAGCCCTCCCACACAAGTCCCACCCCCTCATCCCCCCTGTGCGCCCCAACCTTTGACCCACCACGTCCCTCATCCCACCCCCACCCTTCCCCACACACAAATGGGGAGGGGAGGGGTGGGATGAGGGGGTGATGGGTCGTTGGGGGAGCACACCTACCCCCCTCCCTCCCTCCCTCTCCTTCATGTCTTGATTCTTTTTTTGAAATTCAAAATCAAGTAATTGTAAACAAAACAAATATAATTAATCAAAATTGAAAATATTAAATATTCATTTGCGAGAATGTATAATCTTTCCCAGCAATCTTCTTCAGATGTCTTGTGATTTCGAAACTCTGACACCATATTCTGTTTTGAAACAAAAAGTGGATAATAATTAGGTTTTATAAAGATAATTACATGGTAATATTAATAAGCCTGGTGTTGGTTCTAAGTTCAAGCCTCGTTGACCACTGAATTAACACACCAGGAGGCCGACTCAGCCTGTCATCCTTCCGAGGCCAATAAAATGAATTCCAGTGTACTGGCAAAACCGCGTCCAAACTAATGATGCAACCAACATAAGGCGACATTCCAAAGAGAGAGTGATATTAATAAAAGAATAAATAAACAAATAATTAAATAATAATTCAGAAACATTTACCTCCAGAAAATTATGTGTTGTACCAGATTGCTTCAACAGCTTATGTTGTGTGATCGAGCTGAAAAAAAAAAATAATGAGTCAAGGGTATAGATGGAGAGAGAGGTAGGTAGAAAGACAGACAGGGAGAGATAGAGAGAGACAAACAGACAGGGACAGAGACACACACACACACACACACACACACACACACACACACACACACACACACACACACACACACACACACACACACACACACACACACACACACACACACACACACACACACACACACACGTCTCACCGTTGGCTTAATTCATTCGAGATCAGAGGCCGTGATAAGACTTCGTACCAGTCATTAAAAATGTTTTTCAATTCTATTCTAAGGTCATTGACGTCTTCAATAAGAGCATTAATTTCATGCACCTCATCGTGATATTTAAACTCCACTTCTTCCAAGGACCTGCCAGGAAAAAAAAAATATATATATATATATTTTTTTTTTCTCGCATTATCACGATTTAATTTATAATCAATTGCTTCATCATTCAAAGAGGAAACCATACACAAACTTACCAACTTTGTAGTGAGCTGTTATCTTCATCGGAAGAGAGTGAGTCCATGTCTCAGTTTTTTTTACCATTGGTACAAGATGGCAAAAAGATCAGAGGTCATGATAAGACTTTGTGCCAGTCATTAAAAATGTTTTTCAATTCTCTTCTAAGATGATTGACCTCTTCAATAAGAGCATTAATTTCATGCACCTCGTCGTGATATGTAAACTGCTCTTCTTCCAAGGACCTGCCAGGAAAAAAATATATATATATATATCAGAATTATCATGATTTAATTTATAATCAATTGCTTCATCGTTCAAAGAGGAGCCCATACACAAGTTTACCAAGTTTGTGTTGAGCTGTTTTGTTCGCGGAAGAAAGATCGCTCATGTCTCAGTTGTAAAAATGAAAATCCCGTCTGGCAGAAACTTTGTCTGGCGAATCACTTATAAGGCAGTGATGAGGAAATTGCCTAATCATCGGGTGTGGCCACAGGAAATGACGCTTCGGGCGAGACAGCTTGGAATATAATTGGGCGATATATTCTCAAATTGTATGAATCATTTTCAAAACATACTTAAAATGCCCTAAAATGATTTTGATTAAACTTATGTTTAAAAGCCTGTTAGTGTTCTGAGTTAGTATATATAGACACGAGGCCTTGTCTCACAGAATAGTTCCTATTTTTTCACAGCATGACTGTCCAAAAACACTTCCTCATTTTCACAGCACGACCGTGTCGAAAAAGACTTCCTCATTTTCACGGCACGAACTGAAAACATTTGAAACAAAACTTTTTAATGGCGTTGTTTCTGTACAAAAATGATATGCAACTCAGGAGGTGGTCAGATGAGATCATTAAGAGAAGTATGTCATTTCATAATGACACAAAAGGGGTATCTTGAAAAATATAAAGATTCAAATGTTTTATTTTAAAATATTTTAGATGGGGATTATTGTGCAAAGAAAATTAAACTATTGAAGGAATTTGAGAATGAACAAATGTTTATAGGTTCAATGAGTGAGCTAAACAATATGCATTGGTTATTTGAAAAAGAGTGTCCCGAGGCTTACATGTTTCAGATATTTCTTCAGAATCACCTTAAACAAATCACATTACTACTTTTCTACTTGAACAAATCTTTATCTTGTTGCATTGGTTATTTGAATAGAGTGCCCCAAGGTTAAAAGGGGAGACAAATAAATGTACCTTGGGCTAAAAAGGGGGTTTATTTTTTGGGAAAAAAAATATGAATCGCTGAAAATCCCCCATTCACTTACATGGGGAAAAGTGAGCCAGAATCAGTATACTCACCCTACTTGCTTCAAACCGTGTATTGGAACACGTGTCAAGTTTAGTGTTAATCGGACAAGGTGTGTTTTTCTATCCAAGATGGCCGCCACACAATGTGACTTGTGACGTCATAATTTTTAGCATGTCTTATTTTAGCACTTCATTATTTACTCTTCTTGTTCTTCATTGATGATTTTTAACTCTTCTTCTTCATTATTTACTCTTCTTCTTCATTTTTCTCTTTTTCAATTTTTACTCTTCTTCATTTTTCTCTTCTTCATTTTTTTACTCTTCTTCTTCATTGTTTTACTCTTCTTCTTCATTTTTTACTCTTCTTCTTATTATTATTCATTTTTTACTCTTTTTCTTCATTATTTTTTACTCTTCTTCTTCATTTTTTACTCTTCTTCTTCATTTTTCTCTTCAATTTTTACTCTTCTTCATTTTTTCTCTTCTTCATTTTTTACTCTTCTTCTTCATTTTTTACTCTTCTTCTTCATTTTTTACTCTTCTTCTTCTTCTTCTTCTTCTTCTTCTTCTTCTTCTTCTTCTTCTTCTTCTTCTTCTTCTTCTTCTTCTTCTTCTTCTTCTTCTTCTTCTTCATTTTTTACTCTTCTTCTTCATTTTATACTCTTCTTCATTTTTTACTCTTCATCGTCATTGTTTTACTCTTCTTCTTTTTATTACTCTTCTTCTTCATTTTGTTACTCTTCTTCTTCATTTTATTATTCTTCATTTTATTACACTTCATTATTTACTCTTCTAAATTAAAATTAAGAGAGCTCGGCGTTGTTGTTGTTGTTCTTCTTCTGGTGAAGACAGATCCTTGAGGACTCGACTATTTCATATACAGGATCCATATCTCCTTAAATACTAAACACTTGTACACATCCACGCATTGAGAGTGCCTTTTGAGAGCGTCTGTCATGAACTTTTAAATATATTTGGACATTTGCTTTAAAGTTTCGAAAAGTTCACGTTACTATTCAAAGATTATTCAACTTAATGTATTGTAATTTCGTAAATACACTATTTTCTTGTCATGAACGATGCTCGTCCATGACTGGTCTCGCTATTGGCTCCGTCAAGGCATGTGATGAAATATCGTAAGTTGTTTTTTTTTCGTCTTCTTCTTAAGTTCTTGTTCTTCTTCTTCTGGTGAAGACAAAACCTTTAGGACGCGGCTCTTGGACACATTTGTCCTTGTTAACATATGTGCAGGCATGGGGCTAGATTATAGTAGCCAAGTCTTGCTTCGATAGGTTATGTGGTTCCAGAGAAAACATTATTTAATATAATTCTTGAGTCCAACATGGCTGCCAAACCATGTGACCTATCAATTAGAAATTAACAAACTTGTGAAAGGATGTCTTGCGGAATGTTTGTAAGAATTTTTGCCTCAATCTGTCTGGCTGTTCTGGAGAAGAAGATTTTTAAAATTTATTAATTTTCAATCCAAGATGGCAAACGAACCATGTGATCTATGACATCATACATTTAAATTCTGCTTCCAATCGTGTAATGGAACATGTTTGTGCAGTTTCATCTTTATCGGACAAAGTGCGTTATTCTATCCAAGATGGCTGCCAAACCATGTGACATGTGACGTCATAATTTTTAACGTGCATGCAGGCATGGGGGTAGATTATATTGGCCAAGTTTCACTTCGATAGGTTATGTGGTTCCAGAGAAAACATTATTTAATATAATTCTTGAATCCAACATGGTCGCCAAACCATGTGACCTATCAATTTGAAATTAACAAAGTTATATTCACTACTCGTGTGCACTACCCAGACCGCAGCCCTTGATACAACATGAGATACATGAGATGAAAAAAAAATTTATATTCTGCTTTCAACTGTGTCGTGGAACATGTCTGTGAAGTTTCGTGTTAATCGGAAAAGGTGCGTTTTTCTATCCAAGATGGCCACCCAACTATGTGAATTGTGATGTCATAATTTATACCATGTATGCAGACACTA
Source organism: Eptatretus burgeri (assembly GCF_056783735.1). NCBI lineage: Eukaryota > Metazoa > Chordata > Myxini > Myxiniformes > Myxinidae > Eptatretus > Eptatretus burgeri. The sequence continues at coordinate 124,841,769 of NC_140962.1, read as the reverse complement.
TGGGGGATGACAGTTGCAAATTTTCGCTTCGATAGGTTAAGCCGTTCCAGAGAAAACATTATTTAATATTTTTCTTAAATCCAACATGGCCACCAAACCATGTGACTTGTGACGGAATAATTTTTACCATGTATGCAGAATTGATGGAAGATGGCATTTGCGAATTTGTCCTTGTAAACATATGTGCAGGCATGGGGCTAGATTATAGTAGCCAAGTCTTGTTTCGATAGGTTAAGCGGTTCCAGAGAAAACATTATTTAATATTTTTCTTAAATCCAACATGGCTGCCAAATGATGTGACCTATCAATTAGAAATTAACAAAGTTATATTCACCACTCGTGTGCACTACCCAGACCTTGGCCCTTGATACAACAAGAGATACATGAGATGACAAAAAAAAATTTAGATCTGCTTTCAACTGTGTCGTGGAACATTTCTGTGAAGTTTCGTGTTAATCGGAAAAGGTTCGTTTTTCTATCCAAGATGGCCGCCCAACTATGTGACTTGTGACATCATAATTTCTACCATGTATGCAGACATCATGGGGGATGACAGTTGCAAATTTTCGCTTCGATAGGTTAAGCGGTTCCAGAGAAAACATTATTTAATATTTTTTCTTAAATCCAACATGGCTGCCAAACGATGTGACCTATCAATTACAAATTAACAAACTTGTATTCACTACTCATGTGCAATACGTTTGTGAAGTTTCCCCTTGATCAGATCAGCTGTTCTGGAGAAGAAGATGTTTGAAGGTTTTAGGGTAAATTCAAGATGGCCGCCAAACCATGTGACCGATCAAGAAGAAATTAACAAACTTGAGAAAGCACCACATGGGGAATATATCTGTAAAGCTTCCTCTCAATCTGTCTTGCCGTTCTGGAGAAGAAGATTTTAAAAATTTATTCATTTTCAATCCAAGATGGCTGCTGAACCATGTGACCTATAACATCATAAATTTATATTCAGCTTTCCATCGGGGACCCTAACAAGTGTGTGGTTCGTATAAATTGGATAAGGTCAGTTTTCTCTCCAAGATGGCCACCAAACCATGTGACTTGTGACGTCATAATTTTTACGATGATTGCAGACATCATGGAGGATGATTGTTGCAAATTTTTCCTTTGATTGGTTATGTGATTCCAGAGAAAACATTGTTTAATATTTTTCATGAATCCAACATGGCTGCCAAACAATGTGACCTATCAATTAGAAATTAACAAATTTATATTCCCGACTCGTGAGCAATACGTTTGTGAAGTTTCCCCTTGATCTGATGAGCTGTTCTGGAGAAGAAGATGTTTGAAGGTTTAGGGTAAATTGAAGATGGCCGCCAAACCGTATGACCGATCAATAAGAAATTAACAAACTTGATAAATGACCTCATGGGGAATGTGTGTGTAAAATTTCGCCTCAATCTGTTTAGCCGTTCTGGAGAAGATTTTTTTAAAAAATTCCCAAAACAAGATGGCTGCCGAACCAAGTGACCTATGATGTCATAATATATTTTTTCTACGGTGAATTGTTGTGCAGATGAGGCTCAAGAAATTTCAGATTTTTCCGATGCAGCGTTGTACCTAAGGAATTTTGACCGGCACACCTCTTGACCGATGAGCTCACGAAAAATCACCCCTGTATCGCTTGAGGAGCTTATTCAAATGTATGAAGCGAAAACATTTTTACCCTGGAAAGTTTCAGAGATACAGACATCCAAAGTTTATCGGTTTTTTTTCAAGATGGCGCCCGTACCACGTGACGTATGATGTCACAATTACCACTTAACTTTGCTATCAAAAAAGATACATACTATGGTGAAAATTTTGTGTCGATCGGACTTACCGTTCCTGAGAAAATGATTTTTGAAGCGAAAGAACCCACAAATTGCCGGCAGAAAAAGAATAAATAATAATAAATAAGAAACTAGAACTGCCACTTTATAACTGCTGGCAGTGATGACCGGGTACCCGTGTACGGCGCCTTCGATACGACGTGAGACTTAAACGACGTCGCAAAGTTTCGCGACGATCGGATGAGCGGTTCCGGAGAAAACGATATTTAATGTTGTTCTTGAATCCGACGTGGCTGCCGAACCGTGTGACCTATCGATTAGAAATTAACAAACTTATATTCACCACTCGGGTACGATACGTACGTGAAGTTTCCCCTTGATCTGACCGGCCGTTCTGGAGAAGAAGATGTTTGAGGGTTTGAGGGTAAATTCGACGTGGCCGCCAAACTGTGTGACCTATCGATTAGAAATGAACAAACTTGTGAAAGGATGTCTTGGGGAAAGTATGCGTGGATTTTTGCCTTGATCTGTCCGGCTGTTCTGGAGAAGAAGAATAAATTTTTTTTTTAATTTTTAATCCAAGAGGGCTGACGAACCAAGTGACCTATGACATCACAAATTTATATTCTGCTTCAAACCGTGTGTTGGAACACGTCTGTCAAGTTCAGTGTTAATCGGAAAAGGTGTTTTGCTATCCAAGATGGCCGCTACACAATGTGACGACGTCATAATTTTTCGCATGTCTTATTTTAGCACTTCATTTTTTACTCTTCTTCTTCATTTTACTCTTATTCTTCATTTTTTACTCTTCTTCTTCATTGTTTTGCTCTTCTTCTTCATTGTTTTACTCTTCTTCTTCATTTTTTACTCTTCTTCATTATTTTTAACTCTTCTTCTTCATTTTTTACTCTTGTTCTTCATTATTTACTCTTGTTCTTCATTTTTTCTCTTCAATTTTTACTCTGCTTCTTCATTTTTATACTCTTCTTCTTCATTTTTATACTCTTCTTCTTCATTTTTACTCTTCTTCTTCTTCTTCTTCGTTATTTACTCTTCTACATTTTTTACTTTTCTTCTTCTTATTCATTTTTTACTATTCTTCATTTTTTACTCTTCTTCTTCGTTATTTTTTACTCTTCTTCATTATTTACTCTTCTTCTTCATTTTTCACTCCTCTTCTTTTTCATTCTTCTACTCTTCTTCTTCTTCATTTTCACTCCTCTTCTTCTTCATTCTTCTACTTTCTTCTTCATTTGTTCTCTTCTTCTTCAGTTTTTTTCACTCTTCTTCTTCATTGTTTTACTCTTCTTCTTCATTGTTTTACTCTTCTTCTTCATTGTTTTACTCTTCTTCTTCATTGTTTTACTCTTCTTATTCATTGTTTTACTCTTCTTCTTCATTTTTACCCTTCTTCATTATTTTTTACTCTTCTTCATTTTTTACTCTTGTTCTTCATTATTTACTCTTGTTCTTCATTATTTACTCTTCTTCAATTTCTACTCTTTTTCATTTTTTTCTCTTCTTCATTTTTTACTCTTCTTCATTATTTACTCTTCTTCTAAATTAAAATTAAGAGAGCTCGGCGTTGTTGTTGTTGTTGTTGTTGTTGTTCTTCTTCTTCTTCTTCTGGTGAAGACAGATCCTTGAGGACTCGACTATTTCATATACAGGATCCGTATCTCCTTAAATACTAAACACTTGTACACATCCTCGCATTGAGGGTGCCTTTTGAGAGCATCTCTCATGAACTTTTAAATATATTTGGACATTTGCTTTAAAGTTTCGAAAAGTTCACGTTACTATTTAAAGATTATTCAATTTAATGTATTGTAATTTCGTAAATACACTATTTTCTTGTCATGAACGACGCTCGTCCATGACTGGTCTCGCTATTGTCTCCGTCAAGGCATGTGATGAAATATCAGAAGTTGTTTTTTTTTTTCTTCTTCTTCTTCTTCTTCTTCTTAAGTTCTTGTTCTTCTTCTGGTGAAGACAAAACCTTTAGGATGCGGCTCTTGGACAAATTTGTCCTTGTAAACATGTGTGCAGGCATGGGGCTAGATTATAGTAGCCAAGTCTTGCTTCGATAGGTTATGTGGTTCCAGAGAAAACATTATTTAATATAATTCTTGAGTCCAACATGGCTGCCAAACCATGTGACCTATCAATTAGAAATTAACAAACTTGTGAAAGGATGTCTTGCGGAAAGTTTGTGTGAATTTTTGCCTCAATCTGTCTGGCTGTTCTGAAGAAGATTTTAAAAAAATGTATTAGTTTTCAATCCAAGATGGCAGGGGAACCATGTGATCTATGACATCATAAATTTAAATTCTGCTTCCAATCGTGTAGTGGAACACGTTTGTGAAGTTTCGTCTTTATCGGACAAAGTGCGTTATTCTATCCAAGACGGCCGCCAAACCATGTGACATGTGACGTCATAATTTTTAACGTGCATGCAGGCATGGGGGTAGATTATATTGGCCAAGTTTCGCTTCGGTAGGTTATGTGGTTCCAGAAAAAAACATTATTTAATATAATTCTTGAATCCAACATGGCCGCCAAACCATGTGACCTATCAATGAGAAATTAACAAAGTTATATTCACCACTCATGTGCACTACCCAGACCTCGACCCTTGATACAACATGAGATACATGAGATGACAAAAAATTGATATTCTGCTTTCAACTGTGTCATGGAACATGTCTGAAGTTTCGTGTTAATAGTAAAAGGTGCGTTTTTCTATCCAAGATGGCCACAAAACTATGTGACTTGTGATGTCATAATTTATACGATGTATGCAGACATCATGGGGGATGACAGTTGCAAATTTTCGCTTCGATAGGTTAAGCCGTTCCAGAGAAAACATTATTTAATATTTTTCTTAAATCCGACATGGCCGCCAAACCATGTGACTTGTGATGCAATAATTTTTACCATATATGCAGAATTGATGGAACATGGCATTTGCAAATTTTCGCTTCGATAGGTTAAGCGGTTCCAGAGAAAACATTTTATATTTTCCTTAAATCCAACATGGCTGCCAAACGATGTGAACTATCAATTAGAAATTAACAAAGTTATATTCACTACTCGTGTGCACTACCCAGACCTTAGCCCTTGATACAACATGAGATACATGAGATGACAAAAAATTTAGATTCAGCTTTCAACTGTGTCGTGGAACATGTCTGTGAAGTTTCGTGTTAATCGGAAAAGGTTCATTTTTCTATCCAAGATGGCCGCCCAACTATGTGACTTGTGATGTCATAATTTCTACCATGTATGCAGACATCATGGGGGATGACAGTTGCAAATTTTCGCTTCGATAGGTTAAGCGGTTCCAGAGAAAACATTATTTAATATTTTTCTTAAATCCAACATGGTTGCCAAACGATGTGACCTATCAATTAGAAATTAACAAACTTGTATTCCCTATTCATCTGCAATACGTGTGTGAAGTTTCCCCTTAATCAGATCAGCCGTTCTGGAGATGTTTAAAGGTTTTAGGGTAAATTCAAGATGGCCGCCAAACCATGTGACCGATCAAGAAGAAATTAACAAACTTGAGAAAGCACCACATGGGGAATATATGTGTGAAGTTTCGTCTCAATCTTTCTTGCCGTTCTGGAGAAGATTTTTTTCTAAAATTTATTCATTTTCAATCCAAGATGGCTGCCGAACCATGTGACCTATAACATCATAAATTTATATTCAGCTTTCCATCGGGGACCCTAACAAGTGTGTGGTTCGTATAAATCGGATAAGGTCAGTTTTTCTATCCAAGATGGCCACCAAACCATGTGACTTGTGACGTCATAATTTTTACTATAAATGCAGACATCATGGGGGATGACAGTTGCAAATTTTCGCTTCGATAGGTTAAGCGGTTCCAGAGAAAACATTATTTAATATTTTTCTTAAATCCAACATGGTTGCCAAACAATGTGACCTATCAATAAGAAATTAACAAACTTATATTCCCTACTCCTGGGCAACAGGTTTGTGAAGTTTCCCCTTGATCTGACAAGCCGTTCTGGAGAAGAAGATGTTTGAAGGTTTTGGGTAAATTCAAGATAGCAGCCAAACCGTATGACTGATCAATAAGAAATTAACAAACTTGATAAAGGACCTCATGGGGAATGTGTGTGTAACATTTCGCCTCAATCTTTTTAGCCGTTCTGGAGAAGAAGATTAAAAAAAAAAAATTCCCAAAGCAAGATGGCTGCTGAACCAAGTGACCTATGACGTCATAATATATTTTTTCTACGGTCAATTGTTGTGCAGATGAGGCTCAAGAAATTTCAGATTTTTCCGATGCAGCGTTGTACCTAACGAATTTTGACCGGCACACCTCTTGACCGATGACCTCACGAAAAATCACCCCTGTTCCCCTTGAGGAGCTTATTCAAATGTATGAAGCGAAAACATTTTTACCCTGGAAAGTTTCAGAGATACAGACGTCCAAAGTTTATCGGTTTTTTTTCAAGATGGCGCCCGTACCATGTGACGTATGATGTCACAATTACCATTTAACTTTGCTATCAAAAAAGATACATACTATGGTGAAAATTTCGTGTCGATCGGACTTACCGTTCCTGAGAAAATGATTTTTAAAGCGAAAGAACCCGCAAAATTGCCGGCGGAAAAATATAAATAATAAAAAATGAAAAATAAGGAAATAAACGAAGAAAAACAAAAGGGTTCCCTGTCAGAATGACAGGGTACCCTAATAAACAGAAGAAAAACAATAGGGTTCCCTGTCAGAATGACAGGGTACCCTAATAAACAGAAGAATAACAATAGGGTTCCCTGTCAGAATGACAGGGTACCCTAATAACTTCATAAAACTTGGTATTATTGTTGAGTTGAAATAACACATACAGATGTAATTGACCACAACACTTGGAGTTTAATTTTTGAACTTGAAATGTTTGATAAACACCATTCTGTAAGAATTTCATGACTTCAACTGGTGGAGGAAGACCAAAACTATCAAAATAATATTTGGCCTCATTATTACAAATACAAACCCAATGTGAACCATTTCCATTATTTTCTTCTAAAATCATCATAATATTCTTTGTATATTTCAGACAACTTTGTTAATTCATCTCTCATACAAGTAACCACATTATGAATTTTTTAATTTTTTACAATATTTGGCAAGTTCTATATTTGTTGTTGTATTCTTTCCAAATTCTTTAAACCACTCATTAATGCTCATTTATTTATGAGAAAAATATAATTCTTTTCCACTTTTAGTTAATTTTACACCAGCTTCTGTGATTGAAGAAAGCATATCTCCAACTGGATGGGTCAATATACCATGAGATGCTTAACAAATTCTAACAAAAGGTTTTTCAGTGATTTTCTTACCTACTGGGTGTTTTAAATGACAGAAAAAGTCTACCAAAATCTGACCACCATAAGTGAGTAAAAGCTGGTTCAGTTCCAAGATGGCCACCGCTGACCCTGAAAATCAGGAAGGTGGCTGTAACTTCCTTATTATTAGGTGGGGAACAATAATTTTGGTATCTAACCTAGGGTTTTAAGGGTCAAGCAATTCATTGCTGCCAATGGATTTATAACTTGGTCCATCAAATCTTACCTTAACACACTTAATCTACCTCAAATACTTTCCAGAATAAATCATTCATGAGTGTAGCGTTTTGTGTTATTCCCAGCCTCAGTGAATGTAAATTTACACAAGAATAAACTTTCTGCTCGATTCAAATAAGTTTGTTGATTACTTATTTCAAAGCTTTTTGTTCTGTTTGTATTCCAGTCTGTTCCTGTTACAGCATTTGCCCTGAAGTAGTCTTCTTTTCTAGTAGAGTTTGAGATGACAATGGTATCATCAAAATCATAGATACTATCAGTTGCTTCCATCCTTGTATTTATTTAGTAAACAAAAAAATGATGTTAAAACTTTTGAAATGATGATCCAAGTATTTGAATTCGTTTCTGTCATTCTTGGGGAGACAATGGAGTTTTGCCTTTCTTAATTTGTTTTATTGCTTGCAATTTATGGGATTCCTTTTGGGAATCTTTTATACTCTTTATAGCACCCACGACATTTCCCACAGCAGAAGTAGTTGAA
>NC_140962.1:124753709-124833376 GCF_056783735.1 Eptatretus burgeri | reverse complement strand
AAAGATGAATGCGAAAATGATCGAAAAAATGGATGCAAATACAAACGAAATGAAAGACATGAACAAGCAAATGAATGAAGTGAAAACGACGATAGATACAAATACAAACGAAATGAAAGGCATGAACGAAAAGATGGATACAAATACAAATGAAATGAAAAACGAAATGAACAAGCAAATAAACGGAATGGAAGCAAACATGAAGGAAGAAATGAAAGAGCTACGGGGTGAGACGCAGAACATGGGAATGAGCCTGAAAGGAAGCTTGGAAGAACTAAAAAACGAAATGAAAAAGGAAGTCGACACGATACGAGCGGAGGTGACCGGGTTAAAAGAGAAAGTAAAAGGAGTGGGAGTCGCAATGGAAGAAAGTAAACAAGAGAGGGTAAACGAAATAAAGACGGTGGTGGGAAAAATAGACAAAGTAGGAAAAGGATTGGGAGAAGTAAAACAGGGACAAGACCAAATAAAGGAGGAAATCGGGAGGAACACGACGGCGATAGAGGAATTAAAAAGAGAACAAGGGAAAATAAAGGAGGGATTGGGAGCCGTGAAGGAGGACTGTGAGAAAAGACATCGGGAAATGACAGACAAAGTTGAAAACCTGCGAAAGGAGGTAAAAGCGGAGACACAGAAAGGATTAAAGAAGGTGGCGGAGGAATGTAGAAAGAGACATGAGGAGGTAATTAATGAAATGGAGCGGAAAGCCGGAGAAAAGACAGAGGAACTGGGGGAGCAGATAGGAAAAAACCGGGGCGAGACAGAAGAGCAGTTTAGGACAACGAGGGAGGAAATATCCAAGACAAATAAGATGGTGACACAGGTACAAGGGGAGGTGGAGCAAATAAGAGAAAAAGTCGGGGAACTGTCGTTAGGAACGATAGGGGAGGAAATAAATGGGGTAATAAAGGGGAAAATGGAGGAAATGGAGAAGAGACTGACGGATAGGGTGGAGGCCCGGTGTGAGAAGCAGGGTGGCCTCCTTCGGGAACAGGGGGAGAGGATATACTCCCTCGAGGCGGATCGGGCCCAGCTGGGGCCAGTGTCACAGGGCGGAGGAGGAGGCTTGCCCGATGCGGGGTGAGCATGCCAAGCTTGGGGAGGGTAGAGACCGCGGGGTCTTTGGGCCTGATGGGGGTACCCGGACTGACTGTTCCAGGGGGTGTGCAGAGTGTGAGTCCAATGGCTGGGGGAAATAAGCGGGAGGACGCGGGGCACGGACAGACGCAGATAAGGGTGGTGGAGCCCCGGGCAAATGGCTCGGACCCTGCGGGAGTGAGGCACCGTTGGGACTGGGGAGGTACACTCCTCCCGGAGTCCCTAGGGAACGGGAGGAGACCTCGAAAGAACCGAGGGTGCCGCTACCCCGTACGATGGCAAGACGGACTTGAGGGCATATATGGCCCAGTTCCAGTGTGTTGCCAGAGGCAATGGCTGGAACGAGGTGCAGGGTGTGGCACAACTCACAGCGGCCCTGCGTGGCGTGGCTTTGGAAGTCCTGACCACGGTACCCAGTGAGGGGGCGACCCTGGAGGATCTCCATTCGGCCCAAAAAACCGATGTGGCATGGACCAGCAGAGCGAGCTTGTTAAAGCTCAGCTCAACGGGCGCAAACGACGTCCCCAGGAATCACTGGGAGAATTGGCACATGACATTCGCCGCTTGGTGGGGATCGCGCACACCAACATGCCGCCGGAGTACCGGGAGGAGATTGCCCTGGACCATTTCCTTCGAGCAATAGGGGGCACCGATGTCGGAGCATTGCTCACCGTATGGCGCCCGGACAACCTCCAGAAGGCGGCTGATACTGCTGCCTGCTGGGAGGCAGCCAGAACGCCATTGGGAGGGGCTGGGCGCCATGCGGTGGCAGTCCGACAGGTGGACCCCGTGCACGACAGTGCGCTGGGAGCCGGGCAACCCTGGGCGACCAAGCGCAAGTGGAAAGGATGGTGCAGGGCATGTTCGACCGCCGGTTCGGGAGACCTGTGGAGAGGCGGTCGGGCCCGGGAAGGGCGGGAGATGGGCCATCGGGGGTACCCCACCCGGAATGGAGGGGGTATAATTCGGCGTACTGGAGGCAAACACCTTACCAGAAGAGGTGTTATAATTGTGGTGCAGGGGACCACCTGCAGCGGAGGTGCAACGCCTCGCGCAGGGAAAGGCCCCCGCGAAGAGAAGAGCCACGGCCCCCTAGACCACCAACTCCGCCCCGGGTCAATAGGGATAGCCAGGCCCAACCATCCCCCCCCCCACCAGTCCCCGGGAAACTAAGAAGTGCCGAACATGTAGGGCCGTGTTCGGCAGACTCAGACGGAGAAGAGCCCTCAGAACTGCGACAGGTCATCAGTTGTGGCCAAATTGGCAAAGGTAGCTTAACAATTCGGTGCAAGATTGCCGGCGTAGGGGTAGACGCCGTGGTGGACACAGGAGCAAGCGCCACGATCATCAGCCCTGTGGTCCTTGATTCGAGTGTAGACGGTTGGGATGAGATCCACCGTCTGCAAAACCATAGTTTGCAGCTAGCTACCGGGGCAACGGCCCCTATCATAGGACGTGGTTTCGTGTCGTTTAAATTGGGCACTGTGAAAACCAAGATAGAGGTTTGGGTGGCAGAGGTGTACGACCCATGTCTAATAGGGTTGGATGTGCTGACGGCCGGTGGTTGTAAGATCGATTTGGGCCGGGGGGTCATGCAGTTGGGTGGTGAGGAGTTGCCGTTAGGAGGCGTGAGCACGGACGAGAGGGTGGAGCTGGAGGCTCCTGACTCCGTGGTCATTCCCCCGGGTGCCGAGGCGGTGGTCCCGGCCCGGTGGCGAGCACCCCCAACGTGGCAGGGCCCCTGCGGCCTAGCGGAACTACCGGCAGGGCCGTCAACCCCGGGCTTAGTCGTGGGCCGCACCCTGGTAAGTACCGACGGGCCAGTAGTGCCCGTACGGGTGATAAATGTTAGCACGGAACCACGCACTATCAGGAAGGGCACGAAGGTGGCAGATTGCATCCCAGTAAAAGAGGTCGCAGAGCTGACGGACGATAACGTCGAGCCGGACCGGCCCCAGAAGGAGTCTCCAGACTCGATTAGGAATTGGCCCGGTCCCATTTGTGAGATGGTAAATCGGAGTAGTGTAGATTTGGAGGAGGCCCAGCGGGAGGCCTTATACAAGCTGGTCGACCGACACATCGGGATCTTCTCCTTGTCACCCGAGGATATTGGACGTACGGGCCTGGTGCAACATCAGATCCACACCAATGGGGCCCGGCCTGTCCGTCAGCCTGCTCGAAGGCTCCCATGGAGCAAAAGAGAGGAGGCTGATGAACAGGTTGAAAAGATGCTCAATGCAGGTGTCATCGAGCCCTCGGGAAGTCCTTGGATGTCACCAGTTGTGCTGGTTAAAAAGAAGGATGGGACCACGCGTTTCTGTGTGGACTATCGCCAGCTGAACAACGTGACACTCAAAGACTCCTATCCCCTGCCTAGAATTGACGATACCCTCGACGCCGTTGCAGGCTCTAAATGGTTCTCAACTTTGGACCTCAAGAGTGGGTATTGGCAGGTGGAGATGGATAAGACGGGGAAGGAGAAAACGGCATTTTCCACAGGGAAGGGACTGTATCAGTTCACTGTGATGCCGTTCGGTTTGTGTAACGCCCCGCCACCTTTGAGAGACTGATGGAGCGTGTACTAGGCGGCATGCCGTGGCAGTCATGCCTGGTGTATCTGGATGACGTCCTGGTACACGCTAAAACATTCACCCAGGAGATAGCCAATTTGGACCAGGTGTTTGGGCACCTCAGGCAGGCAGGGCTGAAATTGAGCCCAGAGAAATGCACTTTGTTCGCGACAGAGGTGGCCTATCTCGGACACGTGATAGGCCGCGAGGGGGTGAAGACCGACCCCGGAAAAATTACAGCGGTAGAGGAGTGGCCCGTACCTACAACTGTCAAACAGGTGCGGGGCTTTTGGGACTTTGCTCCTACTACCGGCGTTTCGTGGCAAACTTTGCGGAGATAGCCAGGCCCCTTCACCGGTTGACGGAGAAGGGGTTGAGATTTAATTGGACGGAGGAGTGCCAGGAGGCCTTCCTCAAATTAAAGGGGTGTTTGACATCCGCACCTGTTTTAGCGTACCCCACCGATGACGGGATGTATACCCTGGACACGGATGCAAGCCAGGAAGGATTGGGAGCAGTCTTGTCTCAGACACAGGGGGGCGTGGAAAGAGTGATCGCGTATTACAGTCGGGCCATGAGTAGGCCCGAACGAAATTATTGCGTAACTCGTAAGGAACTATTGGCTATGCTGTCTGCCGTGAGCCATTTCCACCCGTACTTGTACGGGAGGAAATTTTTGGTTCGAACTGACCATTCCTCCTTGCAATGGCTCTTACGGTTCAAGGAACCGGAGGGCCAAATTGCAAGGTGGTTGGAAAAATTGCAGCAGTACGATTTCAGTGTGGTCCATAGAGCCGGTAAGGCTCATGGGAATGCCGATGCGCTCTCTCGACGCCCCTGTCTGAGGGAAAACTGCAAATATTGTACGAGACATGAGGAGAGGGACCAATTGGCAGACGCCTCCCCGAAACTCCCAGTCCGTGCGGCCCGGATGGTAGGCCCAACTTTGCCACTAACCGCGGGAGAGGAATTTGGTGGATTGGCATGGAGCACGGCCCAGCGGGAAGACCCCGTGCTAGGGCCAGTGTACAAATGGGTCCAGGAAAACAGGAGGCCCAGTGGGGAGGAAATCGCCCCATTCGGGGCGTGAACAAAGGCATACTGGGCTCAGTGGAGGACCCTAGAAATGAGGGACAACATCTTGTATCGCAAGTGGGTGGAGATTCCTTCTGAACAAACTTCTTGGCTGGTGATAGTCCCTGATGGGTTTAAGACCCAAATTTTGAAACAGGTGCACGGTACCCGCGCCGGCGGCCATTTGGGCAGGACCAAAACAAAATCTCGGGCCCGCCGGCGGTTCTATTGGGTTAACATGGGGCGCGATGTACAGGACTGGTGTCGAGCATGCAACGCCTGTACTGCAAAAAAGGGACCGCCACAGAGGATGAGGGCCCCACTCCAACTACATCAGGTTGGGGCTCCCCTGGAGCGAGTGGCCATGGACATTTTGGGACCACTGCCCCCCACTCGCCAGGGTAATAGGTACGTCCTCGTAATTATGGACTATTTCACCAAATGGCCAGAAGCCTTTGCCCTTCCCAGCCAGGAAGCAGGGGTTGTGGCCAAGGCCTTCGTAGAAGGATTTACATGCCGGTATGGGATTCCGCAGGAGCTGCACACGGACCAGGGACGAAATTTTGAGAGTGAATTACTAAAAGAGGTGTGCAGGCTCCTGGAAATTCGAAAAACACGGACAACGCCCCTGAGACCACAGTCTGATGGCATGGTGGAGAGGTTCAACAGGACCCTGGTCCAACAGTTGGCCCTCTTCACCGCCACTAACCAGGAGGACTGGGACGAACACCTTCCGTACCTCCTGATGGCCTATCGCGCGTCCCAGCACGGGTCTACCGCATGTAGTCCGGCGCTGTTGATGTATGGACGGGAGCTGAGAAGCCCCGTCGATTTATTGTGCGGTCCGACGCCTGAGCGGCTTGATAGGCCCCCGGGGGAGGGCTATGCCCGTCGGTTGGAGGAGGGCTTGGAGAAGGTCCACGCCTTCGCACGACACCAGCTCCAACAGGCGGGCATAAAAATGAAGCGCAGGTACGACCACCGGAGCCAGGTGAGCAAATACCCACCGGGGGCAAAGATTTGGTTCTTTAACCCCCGGCGAAGGAAGGGCAGATGCCCGAAGCTCACCTCACCTTGGCAGGGCCCGGGGGTCGTCCTGGCGCAAGTCAGTGACGTGGTCCTAAAAATTAAAATGGGACCACGAGCCCTCCCCCGGATCGTCCACGCGGACCGCCTGAGGCCTTACAAGGGCGACCTTACGCCCTCATGGATATGTCTTGCCGGAGGAGTCGGTGCTGGAACAGCCGCTCCCGCAGAGGCGCAGGGCTCTCAGAGTCTTGCGACGAGTTCACGAGCCCAGTAGGAAGGGAGGAAATTCCCCCCCTGGGAAATAAAATGGGATTTATTTGAGGACATGGACAGACTTGTGGATGTGTAGCGGGAACGTAGCTTAGCTACGTAGTGTTAAAAGGAACGTGCTGTAGTTTAAGGGACGAAGTGGGAGCACGAGTTAGTTCGGGGAGGTAGATAGAAGGATGGCAGAGTTCAGCAGTGTGTGTGTTGAAGAGTTGTGGGTTGTGAGGTGAGTACGTGTACATGTTGAGTGAATGAGGCCAGCGGGTCTGTGTGTATGGAGCGAATGGGGAATGCATGGTGCGATGAGTGATTGGGGGGAGGAGTGACTCCCGCCCAAGGGACCCCGGGGTCAGTATAAAGTGAGTTAGGGGGTTAGTCAAATTGAAAAATGGAGGTCGTTTTGTTGTTGGTGGGAATGTAGGCTCGAGACCCATTTGGAGGGGTGCAGGAGCCCTGTTGACGGGCTTGGGAGCGTGGCTGCGAAAGGTGAGTATCGCTGAGTGGGTACCCCGGGCACCAGGCTAGTCGGCCGCGGTAGGCCATGGGCCCATGGGGGGCCGGGATAGAGTAGTGGGCACGGGTGCGCCTGCTTGGTGCGGGGGCCCGGGGCGCCATTAGCCGCGTGGGCAGTGTTGTGGGCACGGGTGACCCTCGGAAAGGGGCCCGGGAGGCCGGCCTGCCACGTGTGCGTTTCAGGGGAGGTGCCATGGGGGGCACTCCCCGGTGTTAGGGAGCTGGTAGGCTCGGGGGCAGTGTAGTGCCTGGGGGTGCCATAGCGGGAGATTCGGCAGAGGGTCGTGCCTGCCAGAAGGAGCCACGTGTCCCAGCCAGGAGACCGTGTGAGGGCACGGGAAGAAAATTGGGGGGCGAGGCCCGAAATTGTGAGGACACCAACACAGGCGACGGGAATCTGGGTTGTTAGAACCAATAGTTTAAGCGAGAGGTGCTTGTTGAAAGCCCCGGGGTAGTTTAACTGTTAAATGGTTAGGGTAGATTAGGAGATGTACCCCTCCGCACCATCCATCCCCTCGCTGTCGTTGTGGGCCGCTGGACCCACTTTGGTTATAGATCGCTGAACTCTGGGGAGGCCATTCTGAGGCTTCGTTGGGCCTCGACACAGGACGTTAGCTCTCCCTTGTTCCCCTCCGGGAAGGGAACGTAGGGGTTGGGAGTAGGCTAGGTGACAGGATAGGTTAGCCGAACAAGGACGATAAAGGGGGTTAGGGGACGATTTATAGTGGGGAAGTAAAAAAATAAAAACAACAAAAAAAATAAGTGGGGGCTAAATTGGTTTTTCACAAATTAAGGGAGTGGGTATGTACAGTGACAGGCAAAGGCGATAGGTTGGGAGGGAGACAGGTAGGTAGGTCCGAGCCCGCCTTCCAAGTGGCCAGCACCACCGCACCCCCTCCACCAACCTCCACTGAACGGCAAAGGCCGGCCAACTTCATCGGCAGCTGTTATTTTGCTGCAAGGTCTGTGCCGGCTGGATCGTCTGCAGCTGCTGTGCTGCAAGGCCTGTGCCGGCCCACTTCATCTGCCGGCTGGCTGTTTTTTCTTCAAGGCCTGTGCCGGCCAGTTCATCTGCCGGCTGTGTTTGCCTGCAGCGGCCTTCTTCTGCGGGCTGTGTTTGCCTGCTTGCCTTTGCCATGCCATGCCCACTGCCCACGTTCACCAGCCCCGTTCAATTTTTGCTTTGACCCCCCCCCCTGTTCGTTTCCATGTGCGCCAGGATCAGAAAGCAACAGTTTGCAAGCTGCAAGAACTGCCCTGTTGGCAGCTACAACACGGGCCTGCAGTGGCGGCCCGTGCACCGTGTTTGTGTTCATGCATCCATTCGTTGTGCTCATTGCGTGTGCCACTTGAGCTGGCACGGAGACTGCGTTGTGCAGCCCATGCACCGTTGTGGTTCACTGCGTTCAGTTCAAAAGGGAAGGCCTTGGACTGCGTGTGAGCAGCCAGCCACGTTCCCTGTCACCTGCATTGTTTGAGCCAGAGACTGCATGCGGGCAGCCTGGCTCCCTGCTAACTGCTTTTCTTTTGCAGAGTTCAATGATCCTGGGCCATGGTTTAGTGTAAAATTTGTAAGTTAAGGTTAAGATGTACTGTAAATATGAGTTGCGCCCCCGGCATGTATGTCTTAGCGCCGGCAATTTTATTTAAGTCGTCCGTGTGAGTGAGTTTGTTTAGATAGTTACGCAGCCCTCAGGTTATTTATTTTGGGGACACGAATACCATGAATGTCGCACTCAGGGATCCATAGGTAAAATGTACTAGGGGAAAACTACACATGATGGCACACGAAAATTTGACGACTCGGGACGAGTCTGTAAAAAGGGGAGGGGGTAGTGTTGTGGTTACCAAATTCGCAAACCACCATTCAGGTCCCTTAGGTGAGGTATCTCGGCAAGTATATGTGTAGTTAGGCCCAAACCCGTTGTCTAGTGGGAATACATGTCATTTATGCGTGCTGCGACTCTTCAGGATAGCCGTTTTTCTTTTGCTATCTTTATTTTGGACCAACTGCCATGATTACCACCACAATCACAACATCAACCACCAACCACAACGCCGCTTCACCACGACCTTCACGTCACACCTCGCAACCGTAGCATCGCCACCGTTCTTGCCCCGCTGTGGGTACCGGTGTTGGACTTGTGCAGGGCGCGCGTCGAACAGCGTGTACAAAATCACGGATTTTGTGCTTCAAAAACGGATCAAAAACGACACACGCCCACTTTTCGCCGTCCAATCGGTGAGCGAGGGGCGATTTGGCCCCGCCTCCAGGACGATCGATATATGCAAATTTGTGGATCAAAAAGCCTTCACGCCCACTTTTTCTCGGGCCAATGGGGAGCGAGGTGAAAGGTCAAAGGGAGGGGGTCAAAGGCGAAGCTACGGGGGGATAAAAGGACCGTGTTCGTCAGTCAGGAGAGAGCAGAGTCAGGAGAGTCGAGAAAAGAAGAGTCGAGAAGGGGAGAGTCCAAAGAAGAGTCGGTCGGAGAGTCGGAGGGTGGAGAGTCGGAGAGTCCAGAGGCGGAGAGTAGGAGAGTCGGAAGCAGAGGGTCAAGACTTCGCGGGCGGTGGAGCTGCTCGTCGTGTGCGTTGGAGTCGGAACGGAGGGGACGAGCTGTGGAAAGGCGGCGACACCAGACGAGGGGGTGCTCGCGTCGTGCAGGAAGCTGCACCCGAGGGAGGCCGACAGCGCGACCTGGCCGAGGTGGAGACGCTCGTCGCACATAATAAAGATCCTCTATACCCCGAGCATCAGCAACCCCCTCCTGTTTCCCCCCGCGCTGAGATAGTGCGACCAAGGGGGCCCCTTTCCCACCCCCTGCCAGACACTGTCCGCGAGGTCCGCGGAGTTGGGGCGCCATCGCCGCTCCGCGTCTCATCACCAGACGGGTAGGCGCGACCCGGTCTCGGCCTCAGGCCCGCCTCATTCTTGGGGGTATTTCTTTTCCTTGGTTTTGGGTATGTGTTGTCGGCGCCGTCTGTGAAGTAGAATTGTATAAGTGTTGCCGTGTGCTCAGTAGTCGGTATTAGCTCTGCATTGTCTTCGCTTTTATATTTGCTTTTTGTGTAAATGGAATTGTGTTTTCTTTTTTTTTTGTGTGCTTTTGGTGGAATTGAATATGTGTGCTTCCCGTGTGCCGCGAATAAATGTGCTTTATTATTGAACTGTTCTCCCGCTTCGCTTCGTCTTTTTCTCCCAATGAATCCTCATCTTGCTTCACGTAAAGGGTTGGTAGTGGGCTGAATACGCCCGATAATTAATCGAACCGTCGAGGTCGACGATAACACCGCTCGGTTATTCTGATAGTACGGAACGGGTCGCTTAAGTGGCCCGTGTCCGAAGTCGACCTGCGGCGAGGTGCGATCGCCCGGTCTACCCTCCGCGTGGGTACTTAGGTAGGTCGAATTTGGCGAGCAACCCTATCCCACGCGGGGGCTGATTGGCTCGATCGCGGTGAGACCGCAACCCTATCCCACGCGGGTGTCAGGATGATATATATATATATGCTGTGCTGCATATATTATATATATAATATAAAAACTCCTGTGGTGAGAACTCCAGGCAGTGACTGAATAGCAAGTCCTCACCCTGTTATTTGTTGTAAAACATAGCATTTATTTAATTAATCTCAAGACTGGGAGACTACAGCAAACCAGGGTCATACAGATGCACAATCTTCACACCAAAACAAATGAATGGAGGAAGGAGGAACACAAGAGTTTTGTACTTATTTTATTCTGGCCATTCCATCCATCCATTGGGACCATCGTCTGTGCAGAAAATTGGTGCTGCTTAAGCAGTCTTCTGGGCTATTGGGCACAATCCTGGACTGGTCGCCACTCCGACACAGGATACAAGCAAGCTGGCACTCATTTTGCCGACCTCAGATGACAGGCAGAGTCAACCCCACCTGTTATTAATTCAATAACAAAGCGGGATTTGAACTCAGGATGCTAGGATCCCCAGCCCACCACCCTAACCATTAAGCCAACACCAAGCACATTATTGCCATTATTAGTCTTAAAAACGGAAAGGCTTTAATGCAGATTGCAAGGAATTAAAATGAAAAACTCAGATGTCAAGAATCACAAGCTCAAAAATGTACTTAACGTGTGTGTGTGTGTGTGTGTGCGTGCGCGCTCTCCATATGCGGGTTTAAGAAAGTGTAACGAGTCCTTCCAGGTCTAAGTATCCACCTCCACTTCAGTAAGGGTGGTCACAAATCATGGGTCAAGTTGTGAAGTTTTCTGTTCTCAAAATTTTGTTCAGGGGGCTCCTTTCAGGATAGTCACCGAGCCCCGGACAGCCTCCCCCTGCAGTTTGTTTGTCGTAATATTCTCAGGGTGGTTTTTGAGATATTCGTAAGGTTTGTCTTCATCATTCCCGTTCCTCCAATTATCATGGGCACAATGCCCGTGTTCTTCAGCATCCAGGATCTTTCCACTTCATTGTTGATGTCTTGGTATTTGGTCATCATCTTTATTTCCGCATTGGTTAGGCCAAAATCGCTGAATCGTGATACTTCAATGAGAAATGCCATTTCTTATTTTTAAAACCTAAGTAAGTACAATATCCAGTCACAATACTTTGCATTAGATGTTCACATATGATGGGATTATCAGGTCATATATGAGTGTTACTTCCTTGTTCTCAATTATCGTTTTTTGCTTATCTGAAATTGAAATTCCAGATGAGGTATTGTCATCGTGCGCCATCCGTCTTTCTGTCTATCCATCTATTTTGACTTCTTCACCCAAAACTGCAGGGCCAGTCCGGTTGAAATTTGGTAGCAACGTTACGCTCCTGACTGGTAATAGGGATTGCAAAAGTCGTTCTGATCACGTGAATTGAAGTAGGTCAAAATGGCTAACTTAGTAAATTTCTTCAAAAATCTTCTCCATATGCACCAGTCAAAATGCTACCAAATTTGGGTTATAACATTAGGACACAGTCCTGATAAATTGTGGAGGCCATGTTGCTCATGTGACTGGAAGTGGGTCAAAATAGCCAACTTCATAATTTTTGGGGGAAAATCATGTAAATTCCTTTAAAAATCTTGGTCTCCAGACCCACCAGTCAGAATGTTACCAAATTTGGGTTACAACATTAGGACAGGGTCGTGATGGAAAATTGCGGAGGTTGTGTCGATCATGTGACTGGAGGTGTGTCAAAATGGCAAATTTCATAATTTTTGGGGGAAAAAAAACAAGTAAATTCCTTCAAAAATCTTTCTCTCCCGACACATCAGTCACAATGCCACCAAATTTGGCCATAGTCAGTTCAGCTACATGTCCAGTGGTCCTATTTTTGGTGTGTGTGTGTGTGTGTGTGTGTGTGTGTGTGTGTGTGTGTGTGTGTGTGTGTGTGTGTGTGTGTGTGTGTGTGTGTGTGTGTGTGTGTGTGTGTGTGTGTGTGTGTGTGTGTGTTTGATCATGGGAACAGGATCTGGCATCAAATTTCATCCAATATTACGCTGGACTCGGATGTCAAGAATCACATCCTCTAAAAAAAAATGTCTTGTTGGTATTGTCCAATTGTTCACCTTTGGCAGTTACATTATATGAAGAGGTATATGTTTGTAGTCCATCAATTTTATGCAAATGGTTTATTGCCAAGTAATACAGAAGGAGTCCTTCATAGACAAGAACTTTGGATTCTTTTTGAGGGACACATCTGTGAAAGAATGGTCACAATTCAAAAATGAGTTTTATATGTCATGCAACTCAAGGCCATCTCAATATCTCGACTTCCATACAGACAAAAACAAAACAAAACAAGAATGGCAACTACAACAATACAATAACTTAAGTTGCTAAATGGACATTCTGGGGGAATGACAGCACAATGCCCTCATTCAACAAGGAATAAAATTCTGGCAAACTCTCCAAGTCGCTCTGCAACCTGACAACTCAAAATCATTAATTTTACAGGACAATCCTGAAATCCTGAAAAATGTACTTTGTGTTTGGAACTACAACAGGGAGAGGGGGAAGATCCCCAAAAAGCTCTCGAAAGGTGTGGGATGTAGATCTGAATCAACACTGTTCATGGCTTTTACGCAATGCACAATAGTGCTGATGTTAAACTTCAGGAAACTACCCACAAGTTTTTATAAGTTGTAAATCTCAACAGCATTGCATTTGAAACAGTCGCATACAATTAGTTTATCCAAAGCTATTGATGAAACATGTAAAGCAGACAAGTGACGTTATTCAAGCAAGGCTAACGAGAGATGTGGCAGGAAAGGCAATACAAGGGAAACGGGCGTGAAATCAATGGATAGAATAAATACATACCAGTTTTCTCAAATTTATAAACCACTGCTATATTTGCTGTCACATGACTGCAGTCAAATTACGAACACAGGTTTTAACCTAAGCAAACCCAGTGGTGGCTTGTGACAGAATTATACCATCATCACAAACCTTGGAATTTTTAAAATACAAGCAGTACATATGCAAGGGAAATGCATCCTCAACAAAAGAAGCAAGTCATCGGGTGAACTTAAATCCATTTCATAATTATAGCTCACACCAACGTCACACAAATAACAACTGTACCCAAAAAGAGACTCCCACCCCAACCTTTTCCAATTCCCAATCTCAAAATTGTGTCGCTCTCGAGGCGAACTTACAACAGTACAAGGCTTGTTTTATCCACAGTGCTTCCCTGTACAAATCAAATTTAACATATGGAATATACTGTACACTAAAGTGAGCCTAAAAAGTCTTCCAAAAGTTGCAATTGGATCAGATGAAATTTATTAACTCTTCTCCCTAATAGCTCATGTTTTTACTTGCCACAGCTGCTTAGCATCTAATTTAAGTTAAATGTAGATACAACAAAGATTCATTCCACAAATTTTGCCCCAAGGAGCTATTCCAAAACCAGTGCATGCAAGTTACATTTTAAAAAACCCATCTCTTCTTGGACACCACAAAATAGTCACATCATCCTTTAATTTTAAACAGACAACTCCTAAAGCAACAACATATACATACATATAAAATATTTAAAGAGCATGGAAAGAAATATGCAATCAAAAAAGGGGATGAAGAAAATTGGGATTGCCAATCTGATATAGTTTGAAATAGGATGAGCGTTCAAAGACAGGTGAGATATATAGGATGACACTTTGGATCTCCACATCCAAGCAATGGTCATAATCAACCATCAGGACAGAAGCAGATTCGCCGACGTCTCTGAATACAATTTTTGTGGTCCTTTTAAAACAAATACCAAAATGTTGCTTCCTTAAAGTGGCTTTAATGGACACAATACTCACATGTATTATGTTGAGGTTGCAGCTGTACTGCACAGCACCACCGAAAGCATATCGTGTACTCATTTCATACAAGCACCTATTAACAAGCAAGCTAGTTTTCAATCTGCAGAATAATGAAGTAGGAAAAATAACCAAACTTACTTTAATTACATACATTCTTTATTAATCATTGCTTGCAAGGAAACAAAAGGCAATGAAGAAATTCGGTATTTGCAGAATCCAATTACTGCCTGGAGTGTGATATTTACAGAGCTATTACTGAATGGAACAGCTTCAGGTAAGCTCTCCAAGCTTCAAAAATGATTATTTATTTTGATCTTCATCTCCGCTAGTTATTCTTTAGTGCTATTCATCCCTCACATCTGTCGTGTATGTTTTACAAAGCCCTCAAACTGTAGACTCAGAAGAGGCTGTTATTCCAGCTAAACTTGTCACCAACTTGTGGTGGCGATGAGTGCTGGGAGCAAGTGGGGTTCTCTCCCCTCTCTGCTGTCGGCGCCAAGCAACCACCCACAGCTTGATAGTATAGTAGGGTGGAGGGAAACAGCAAGAAATGAAAGATAATGTGAAAGGAGAAAAGGGGTGGGGAGAGAAAAAAAAATTAAGGTGAAATACAAAGACCAACAAATTGTTATGTGTTGACAATGAAAGTTTTGATGATAATCCAAACCATATTGGCAATGATTATATTGAAATGGATGAAAATTATGGTGATGATAGATTTTATGTGAAAGTTCTAATGCTCTCAAAGTGAGGATAACTCGGCACAAACCAATGACCCACCCAATAAGCTCAATGTGGCCTTGCCCAACCCTTGCCTTTATGACAATAGAATGCAAAAGCAGGAAATGCCCCAAAATAAGATGTGCAAAAGTAGAGAGAAATGTGACTGAACCAGGAAATCACAAATTAACACCAACACATGAGTTTTGCAAATGTTGAGCCATGAGTGAAGCCAACAAAAGTTTCCACCTGGAATAAATAATAATAATAATAATAATAATAATAATAATAATAATAACAATGAAAATAATGATCGAAATAAAATAAGTTTCTGAACACCCAGAAAAAAAAACAACTACAAAATGCTGCACCAGATTGGAAGCATGCAAATCCCAAAGGAAAAAAAAGGAGAAAAAAAACCCAGCACGGAGTGACAGGAAATGGACATGAGGACAGAATGGTGTTTAATACGTACAAATCAGGGCCTACAGGAGAAAGAACCAATCAATGTGGCAGGCGCAACAGGAAACTAAGAGCCCTGGGACAATGAAGCCCCCCTGCACAAAAGCCTTCCATCTGCGAGTAACGTGATGCGGGCATCTGTGAGGGCGACACGTTTCAAGGGCCAATGTCTGTTGATGCAAGTCTTTTATCCTCTGAACTGCTGAAATATTTATAGGCAGAAAAATAAATTTTATCACAGCACACAGATATGGAAATAAAGGGCCTGGAAAAAAGGGTGGTGATCAAGGGGTTGAGAAAAGATAAAGCGACTGAGTTGGAGATGGCAATGGGTTTGCATAAAATCAACGAATAACAGGAAAACAAAAAGATGAACCAGGAGCAATCACAGCCAAAAAAAAAAAAAATAAGAAGGGGGAAAGACAGTTTGCACGATTCAAAATAATATTTTGATATATTTTCTTCATCTGAGGCTATAGGAGAGGAATTGCAAGTCAGCTATTTCATATAATTTAATTCATTTGTGAATATTGAAAATTTCATATTAACTCATGATGTTGTCCTCTAATCAATTGGAAAATCCTTTATAACTAAGACACAGTGGAATCCACTAAATGACAAGTGTGTACAATAAATTGGGACGTTGTCCAAGAGTAGGTTACAAAACACAGTCGATTCTTTCCCATCTGAATATATACGTTCCAAAGCTCCAGTTGCGGCACGAGGGTTTGAGGCGCCCAGAGACAATGTTATTAAGTGGTGCCCCTATGTTGCTGCAGAGAACAGTTGCCAGCCTGGCAACCTTCCTCCATCCCCACATTGGTTCCACGATTAATGCCATTGGCTGAAGTTGATGAACTAGTGGGACATTCCATACCCACCGTGCATGCACCACAAAGTAGGGGGGAGGGAGAAAAGAAAAATTCTCAAGTATTTATGGTAAACACACATTTACTTCATACAACTCACTCATTACATAATGTGCTAATGTATCTGAGGTCGTTTGGCAAACCTCGTCATTATTGATTAAATGCAACTTTTGCATGCCTCCCCCCCCCCCCAAACTGGTCAATAATAATCGTCAAAATTGAGTGTCCAAATATTCTTTCTTGATGAACAGAATGACTAAGTTTGCCAAGCGATGCTGTGTCGTGGTTGATCGAAGGTAACATTCTACGAGTTTCCGCTTGCAAAAAGAACGCTCGCAGCTGGCAACAGAAACAGACATTGTCAGTAGAATTTGCAATGTCATGCATAGGTTTGGTTGGTTGTAGTTTCCAAACTGAATAGTTGCCTTTTGCAACTCTTCTGGAGGTCCTGGTGGTGAAGCCTCTGAATTCTGCCTTTTCTGACAAAAGCATAGGACAATTCATTATTTATTGGTGCAGTGACTTTCTCTTGACGTCACCTTCATACACATCCAAAGTTAGCAGATTGAAGCAAGAGAGCATCCCGATCAATGTCACCTCTGATAAGTGGTTTGATGTCCAAGAGAAAACTAAACTGAGAGTTCAAGTCTTGGAAGTCATTTGCTGTGATCTTGGATTTCCTGTACCAGACTGTTTAAGGAGAGCTTCATGACCCCACCTAATTCCTCCAGAAGAGTTTCTCCTGCATCGGTCACTTCCTCACCAGGCATTCTTTGCCTACGTCAAACACGACTTTCAATGGACATTCCCCACGTTTCTGCAATCCCAAGTCCCTTGTCGATTGAATTTTGACATCGTTTGGAGCATTCACTTACAAAGTGCTCCTTCAGGGCATTCAGGTCCACTGCTGTTCTTACAGATTCATTTTCAGAGACTGCAGACGTTTTTGGAAAACATTGATATATTTTATAGGACTTGCTCCCAGAAGTGGAGGAAGCAAACACAGTGATCTGTTAGAAGACTATTAAGGAGTGTCCCAGCTTCCCCCCCCCAAGTATCAGCTGGCTCAAGTTTGTCTTCATTCAGAGATTGAAGAAACTCACAATTACGTGCACAGCTGCTTCTCGAGTACCCCAATGTATGTCGGATTCCCTTTTCATTGACAACTTCAGTTTCTCTATCATCCTCTTTGATCAATCCAAAACCATGATCGTTTTTTTACCTCCATTAACTGCTCACCCTCCCACCAAGCCACCTCCATCCAAGTTTCCAGTTTTTCATTCCTGAGAGTTTGCTTCTGAATCCATTTCATCCACCCCATGTATCCTCCCCTACCCCTCTTTCCTCCCCACACCCATTATTTGTCCGTCAACCCTGCTATTGGTGTTTCCCCCCTCCTCTCTACTGTTTCATCCTGATCCATTCAATGTTCTAACTCTTCCATGAGCCTTGATCTTGTACACAAAAAACCCAAAAGATAATAATACACCCGAGCGGGTTTGACGGTCACCTCGGATACAAAACTTGATGCAACCGAGTGTTGATCAACCTTAGCGACTACAGAAAGTGAAAACAGAATTCAAATTGAATTTAAAATAAACACATGAGGCCGCTTGAAGCAAAAATCTCCATATTCTAAGAATCATTCCCAACATCATTATATAATTTTCAAACCCACGTGTATGGCCGTTAAATAAATACTCTAATTTTCACAAAACTTGATGCAACCGAGTGTTAATCAACCTTAACGACTATGACAGGTGAAAACAGAATTTAAATTGAACTTAAAATAACCGCGTGAAGCCATGTTGAAGTCAGCGGACCTCAAGTTGCCCAATAAACAGGGCCAGACGACAGAGGTAACGAGAAACTAGTGGGTCGAATTAAATCTTAATAATCCCAATGAAACCCGTCCGATGCTTCCTTATCGGCCATTCGACCAATCGGTCATTTTGCACTTGGTGACCCTGTAACTTTGACCCCGAGGCGAAAATGCGAAAAAGGGCTCAGACGATCTATAGAGAGCAACTAGTATTATCATCGTGTCAAGTTAGAACTCAATCGGCCGAGACCTCTAAGAGGAGATAGAAAAATAAAAATTGTTGACAGACGGACGGACGGACGGACAGACAGACGGATCTGAGGATATCGAATGGTTATATTAGGTCAGCGAGCTGACCGAAAAAACTGGTTGATCTTGAGAAGATGACATACATTTGTCCTACCATTCCAAATAATGTAATTATGCTGGAGTCAACAGATGCAGCATGTACTCCAGCCAAATTGAGAGAGTGGTTGTTGCAATTGATGAACATCGCTTTGGAGTTCCTCTCACCGAGTCGCATACACACCACTGAGATGGCCCAACATTACAGCTGCATGGTCGTACATTTGAGCATGACGATCAAGGATATTCAAGCCATCTTCTTGATGTTTCTAAAGAATAATTTCCTCATACCCAGCAGCAACCTTCTTATCAAGCTCCACTAAATCAATCAATGCTTCCCACACATCCTCTTCACTTGTGTCAAATCCAGTCAGACGTATACTAAATTACTTCCACCAACTGCCCTGTGTGGAACACATCATGAGTCGAGTCAAAGAGAACATCAAAGTATTTTGCCTCTTTTATCTCGCTTAAGATTTTGCTTCAAACCGTATTAGCCAAAAGATAAAATAATTAATTTTAGATGTCGTGTGATAGAGAAGACACAGAGCCTGGACTTCTTGAGATATCCGATAGATGGCAGGCTATCACTGGATCATAGGTTGTCAGGAATTTCAAAACTGCCAGGAAATTTCCCAGATTATTATATTAAATATTCGGCATGACCCCTTAGAGCAAAGTTTTGTGAGGACAGCAGCTTGATCATGTCAGATTGTGTTTTAAGACTTCCCTCCAACAATATCGCTCATCTTGAAATTGCTTCTCAAAAACCTCGTCCACTCCTCCCAGTTTCCTGAGCATCCGCTCAATCTCTTTCCATTCAACAAATGACTTTCGGTGGTATGGATTTTCCTCACAGTTTCCTTATCCATATTCCAGCATGAGAAACTGGCTTGGGAGTCAAAGGCTGATCTTGAATTTGAGTGACTGCATGTAAACAGCAAACAACAGAAACAGAATGCAGCCTCCTTTTCTTGGTGAATACATTTTCCATGTGTGTGGGACTTGTTCTCCATTTTGTAGATATTTGATGAACCATTTCTTAGTCATTCCTCAACTCACAGCCTTTGTCCCATATTCCACTTTCAGGAGGATAACATCTGTATTTTGGAAGGAGTGGGCATCAAGTTTAAACCTTGCTTCCTTAAGAGGCTATTCAATGCAGGCAGGCCTGGCCTACGAAACATGGATGCAACTAACATCCTTGAAAAATAAAACTGCTGGTTGATGACCGTTCTTATCAGCATCAGTTTTGGAATCGGATCTAGGAATTTCAGTCACACTGGAAATAAAAGTACCTGCTATACCTCTTCTTCTTTCTCTTCCTCATTCTCACTTGATACATCTGCATTCTCCCCCAGGGAACTCTCTCCCTCTTCATTTTCAACTTCCCTTTCCTCCTTTTTACTCTCACTTGATCCTGGTGAATCCACTTCTTTCCTGGTCTTTTTGACTCCAAGGAAGGCAGCTAGTGTTGAAGAAGCTCAACACGTTCATCAAAGAAACTCGCAATTAGGTACACATCACCTTCTCGAGCACACAATCTTTTTGCTTCTTCACTCCCCTTAGCTTTACGTCTTTGATACTGTGCACCGCACATTTTCTGACCCATTTCCGATTGTGGGCAGCAAATCTACAATAATAAATGTCAGTGTCTCCGTTGGCAGTCTCCGGGCGTGTCCAGATGGTGGTTGTCTCTCGATGTGACTGGACGGTGTTTGTCCCTGGGCAGTATTTATTGTATGACCGGTAGTAAATGGATTTTTGACATCATTTTGTTTCCACCTTCACTGTTTTTCCATGGAGAATAATTTTGATGAGACGGTACGAATCGTAATTAATGCTCCACCGCACATCTGCCTTTCCTTCACCTCACCTCATGCTTACCTCCTTCCAATCACTTCCCACCTTCTCCCAAACTCTCAACTTGAACCAAATTTCAAAATTTTAGCTGCAGAATTGAACTTAGTAGCAGTTTCAACTGCTAAAGAAAAAAATATGGGGGAAAAAAAAAGTGTTCATTTTTATGCTGTATTTTTCAGTGTACAAGTCAATGTGAAGAATATGTCGAATTGGCTAATTTCACCACGTCATTTTCCTTCATTCAAATCGTTCAGTCTATTTGGAGTACAAGACAAAGTTAAATCTACGACAGCAATTAGCAAAACTGTCAGTTAGAAAAATAGAGCTATTAATTCCACCCTGACATTCACAATGCATCGCCAGATATGGTACTTCCAGGGTCATGAATATTAATGAGATGTTTTGTGCATAAAATTTGAATTACTTTGTTGGATAAATTAGGAATGCAAATAGCTTTTAAGCATGTTTGTTATCAAATAGAGGTACCGTATTTAAAACAAGCTACAGAATCATTATCAGCACTGGTTGGTAGTATGTTACATTTTTTCCAGTCTCAATCACGTTTCTCGCTGACACCATTTCCTGTGAGCAGCCATATTCCCACCATTTTCCTCAACAGGCTTAACAACTTCCTACTTAAGAGCTGTTGTGTTTGACTTGATTGAATTATGGGAGGCATTCTGAGATGAAGCAATTAGTGTGGATACATGTAATTTGGGTTGAAAATGATGGATCAAGTGTAATTGGTGTGTGTGCCCACTGTTAATTGGATAATTTTGCAGGAATCAGTGAGCGGATTAATGGTTAATTGCTCACCCAGTCTGTAAATATTCTGGGCGATAATTTCTGTAACCAATTACCAATTGCGTTTTAAATTACCAATTTCACAATTTATTTCAGAAAATATCACACTTCACAATTTTTTTTTCATTTATGCAATTCGATGTCTTAAACTTAACCTTGTACGTCAATTCTAAGTAGAAGTCGAGGCCCAAACTTCCGGGGGGGGGGGAGTATCGACTTGCACGCCAAAAAATACGGTAGTTGCTCACATTTTCAACCTGAGTGCCAACCCTGGAGCTGTCAAGCATCACAGACAGGTCGGTGGTCCGAGCTAAAATGACTAAATTGCATCATCAATGTGCTCTTATTATTGACTTCATGAAATATGAACTGTGAATGTGGTACAAAAAAAACAAAGTAAGGAACCATTATCATGTCATCATACTCCTCCTTGTTCATACTTTGCTCGAATTTAATGTGTACTTGAAAGATCCCACCATCTACTGTCGTCGACCTGAGCTAACGTGAACATACATCGAGGTGGGATAAGTGAATGGACATTTTTATTTTTATTCTTTCCATGCGTTATACAAGTGTCGCATACTATTACTATTACCGCTCCTCATGCCCAGAAAGAAAGGGTTGACCCTTTTGCAATTTGTTCCCTTGGGACAGGGGGTGCGTGAATATGCTTCTGGTGCTTTCTTTCTATACATTCATTTTCAATGTACATTGAAGTGGGATATTAATTGCCATTTAAGCCTGGTGTTGGCTTACTGGTTAGGGTGGCGGCTTGGGATCCTAGGGTCCTGAGTTCAAGCCCTGTTGGCCGCTGAATTAATATAGACCAGGAGGTTGACTCAGCCTGTCATCCTTCTGAGATCGGCAAAATGAGTACCAGTGTACTGGTAAGGGGGACACTGCATCAGCGGCATAGCCGCACCCCAACCAATGATGCAACCAGCAGCCACAGGCTGCACTCGATGGAGAGCAGGAGAGAGAATTGCCATTTGTTATGCAGAAGTGATAATAAAAAACCAAAACCAACAATGGCTATTCGATCGAATTGGCAGAATAAGAATTGGTGAGAGTGGCCTCCACAGTCCCCTGTATATATTGAATTTAAATTAGCAGGTGTTCCAATTAGCAAGAATCCCCTGTATCAGCACCATCTATTTTAATGAGCAAATCTACAAGCAAAGCCATATTTTCATCTTTGAAAACAAAGTATTGTCGTGGCGCTGGTGCCTCAGGTTAATCCCCCCCCCCCCGACCAAATTTGTGGTGAAGGGTGGTTAACACCACCAGCCCCGGATGGTTGAACTTCTCCCTTGGAGGCCTGCAACCAAAACTCTCGGAGATCAATGAACGCACGTGGGAAAACAGTCAAGCGCTGCACCACGACAGTACAAAGGGGGGCGGGGGGTTATACTCAAGTCGCACGACAAGTACATGGATACAGCTTCTTAAAATGAACGAATTTAATGAAAATAGACAGGTATTTACAAAGGACAATAATAAATGTAATAATTATAAATAAATGAGGTAAATTAAACTCTGTTGAGGTGCCTCCACACACACAGACATAAATACAGACAAAGGGAAGCAGAATAAAAGAAAACCCTTCTTTTACTCTGGTATATAGCTTGGCCCGGAGATTGTCTTTCTGGAACTTGGAATCGAGGCGCTTCTATTTGCGTGTGTCGACGCGCGCAAAATGGCGCCAAGTCGCTTCTCTCGCAGCAGGACAAACGCCCACCAGGCAATCTGCAAGCAGCACTCAACAACAAGGCTCAGAGACTGCGTGCAGCTGCTTCGTGCGTTGATCGTCCTCAACGACCCGCTATTTCACATACACGAGGCTCGGGGTCTGATCCTCACGACCCAAAGAGCCAAAGGCCAGCATTTTGCTTCACCACACGAGTCAATTCGCCTCAGCATGAATGTGAGAATTATGCAGTCTTCTTCATGCGTCGAAGGAAAGCCAGCCGTAAAACCCTGTTCTTACAGGCCATCTCCCAGCTACGGTCTTTCTTGACCATGTACGTCCTTCACTCTGCACTCGTGCCTTCCTCACACTGACCTCGTGCGTGCGCTCTCTGTCCTATTTGATCTGCTACCTCCCATGCCCTCTTCCTCTTTATGCATCTCACGTCACGCCCATCATTCGTCCGTCTCCGGGGCGTGGCCTGCTCGCACGAAACCCGGGAAGGCGGGGATTCTGCCTGCTCGGCACGTATGGTTGTATATTATCGTGGATTTGGTTATAAATACATCGGGAAAAGTCACAGGGGGCAATTACATAGTGGGGGAGTTATCCTTGATTCCTGTCTAATTAACACCGCACCACCCACCGTGTGGTGACACGTAACACTTCAGCTCACAGTTCCCCCACTTGATTACATCAAGATGTCTCCTTCAAACAACTCCATTCAATCCTAACTTCCCCATTAGATTCCTCCATCTACCCCCACAACCGTAACAGTATTGTGATCTCTCTTCCTTTATTATCTTCCAGCACTTTCATCCTCGTATATATAGTTTTTAATATGGAACCCTATCTTTTTGTTTCTCTCCATATTAGGGAACAGACAGCGGCACATACAGAGGCATTTTGATGACAATTCCAATCTCTCCTTTGATAGAAAGGATAAAGTTATCCAATTCCATCCTATGAGCAGATTGCTGTCATATTAATGTCTCCCAAATTACAGTTTCTCATCATCATGATCACTGCAATGTTTCCTCATGATGAGACAAGCTGCATCATGTAAATAAAAGCCTATAAATAATGATACAAGACCCCTCTCTTCTTCTTTTTTTACATGGTCGAGGCTCGTGGAAGAGTTATGGCAGAAGAGATCAGGACACAACATCACAAAGGGAACAGCAGGAGAAAGGGGAAACGCCAATAGTAGGGCGGAGGGAGAAGGTCAACGGAGATGGACAAACAAGGGATGCAGTTCACGATGAGGGTTAGGGGAGAATGCAAGGGGTGGACAAGATGGATAGAAAAGCAAAATTTTGGAAGGGGTGGGACGTGGTTTAACAGGTGAAGAAAATGTCATGATTTTGGATGGTGGATGACTTGAGATGGTAGTGAACAGCTATCTTGAAGACCTGGAAGGAAAAATGAAGAGTGTGGAAGGTGGGTCGACAGATGGGGAAAAAAAGAGGAATAAATAAGTGGAGGTGAGCAGTAGTTCTGGATTTAGGCAATTTCACTGGGAGGGGGTTGCTGGTGGACCATGTGCATCCTGCAGATACTTAGGGGGGACAGAGCACAGACAGGGCAGAGGGTACAAGTCCAGAAATGAGGCAGAAGAAGACAGAGACCACCGGTCTGTCGGCAATGGCAAAGTGATAGGCCCATAGACTCAGATTTGTCGCAAGATATTCCAATTATTATCTTTAAAGCCTTGGTTTCCATGGCTCAAGCTGAGCAAGATGTGACAGGGGAGCCAGCCCAAAGGGGAGAGCAGTACTTTATCAAGCTACGGATGAAAGCTTTGGAGGTGGATAGGAGCTCAGGTGTGCAAAGGAAGGACTTTGCATGACGGAGGATGCCAGTCGGTGTCTGGCTTTGGAGGCCAACGTTAAAATGTGGCTTGCCCAAGAGAGATCATGGCTGGGAGTGAGACCCAAGAGTTTGAGTGACTGAACCTGTTCGAGGTGGTTGTTGAGAAAATAGATGTGAGGGTTTGCGGAATGGTCCTTTCAGAGAGAAAGAGAATGAGTGTATGAGATTTCTCAGGATTGAAATACATGTTACAAGTGTCTGACCATTTTGTCAAGGTCTGAGGAGAGAGAAGAGACTGCTGCTCGTCTGTCAGGAGGATGAGGATGTCATGGCAAAGAGTGGAGTCATCAGCAAAGATATGAAGAGGATTTTCCAAAGAGTCAGTGAGATCATTGATGAATATTAGGAATAGAATGGGGCCTAGAACATCGTCTTGGCGTACTCCTTATCCCATGTGATTAAAAATACACCGATTCCAACACATTGCCAAAATTTGATCCCCTTCCTGAGAAAAGATGTTTCAACATTACAATCAAGAAAAGCATGTTAATGTAAAACTGGCTGTCGATTGATGAATAAATTTCAGCTTACTCAGACAACTCAGTTTGCCAGTTGTAATCAAAATGAAAATGGGCAAAAAACCCCAACTCCCTCAATATCAGTTTATTAGATTACCATGCACTCCTAACAGCCAACTCTCAGTATCTCTCTTGTTCTCTACAAACCTGTGTTTTTCCAGGGAAGAACTGCTTTGCTAGCACTTGGCGCACCACATCAGGAACCAGACAGGCGATGAGGATCAGTGGCACGAGAAACCACACCTGCAATGAGCTCAGCAGTGAGAGGAACACACCGTGCAAGGCCTGATCATGCAGAAATGGCCTAGGAAGTGCAACAGAGGAGGTCAGGCAGATTTCTTGACATCTGCAAGCACAACTCACACCAAGGTTTCAAGCAAGCTTTCAAAAACATTTCGTGCACCCAAAGCTCAACTCTCGTGCAATAACCTGAAGATTCTGGAAATCAAATTAAAATGTATAAGGAGTGGAAGACTGCAAATGATTCATCAAGTCTGCTGCTTTTCGCACAGTCATGGTATCTTCCTTCAACACCAATAGTGTATTAATCTGTTCTATCGATTCCTCTTTGATGATTTCCAGGCTATTCTCTGAGTGGCACACACCTGCATCAAGGAAAATTACCAATGGTACCAAATCCATAAGGTGGTGCCAAAACTGACCTTCCAACTGTACAGCAGTAGGCTAAGCGCATGTAAGTGGTTACCACCCCTATTTTAGGGCATACCCTGACTTGAGTGGCATTTTTGAAAGTCACAAAGACTACTACTGGTCATGAAATTTGGTTCATTGCACAGACAGTGTTCCATAGGACCATAAAATATATAGGTTCATGGGTCTATGATGTATATGACTGAATCTACAGGATTTTTTATTGAATATACATGCCCAGTATTGGCCTTTTTTCTTGTTTCACCTTAAAATGACAATTAGACCATGCAAAAATACAACATAAAAAAAAACATTCTTAATGAAATTTCTCATCTAATCAAAAGGTTGTCACCCACCGTCTGAGAAAATCAGCATTTGTGTTGGTCAGTGGTGGATTCGCATGATGTGTATATATATATATATATATATATATATATATATATATATATATATATATATATATATATATATATATATATATATGTATATATATGTATATATATGTATATATATGTATATATATGTATATATATGTATATATATGTATATATATGTATATATATGTATATATGTATGTATATATATATGTATGTATATGTATATATATATATATATGTATATGTATATATATGTATATGTATATGTATATATATGTATATGTATATATATGTATATGTATATGTATATGTATATGTATATGTATATGTATATGTATATGTATATGTATATGTATATGTATATGTATATGTATATGTATATGTATATGTATATGTATATGTATATATATATATATATATGTGCCTGGTGTTGGCGCAGTGGTTAGGGCAGCGGCTTGGGATCCAAAAGGTCCTGAGTTCAAGCCCCGTTGGGCCACTGAATTAATACACCAGGGGGTTGACTCAGCCTGTCATCCTTCTGAGGTCGGCGAAATGAGTATCAGTATACTGGGCCGGTGTACATCCCGGTTAAAATAGGTGTACCATATCTTTGTGTTGTCAGAGGCGACCAGGGTTGCGTCAGGAAGGGCATCCGGCGTAAAACGTGCTAAATCACTATGCGGATCATACGGATGATCCGCTGTGGCGACCCCGTACGGGAGCAGCCGAAAGAAGAAGATATATATATATATATATATATATATATATATATATATATATATATATATATATATATATATATATATATATATATATATGCACATTCTGGCATATTTTTATTTTTTCTTGTTTTATTGCCCTTTTAGAGCCTGGGACTATGAAATCCCCTAACTAAATGACTAGTTTATCAATAACTCATATTTACGTGTCTTAAATTATTCAACTTATTACCAATAATTAATCAATGTAAAAAAAATTGAGATGATCCGGGTGGATACTTAATTACAGCGGCTTGACTGAACTTTCCAACCCAAATGTCCGACTGCACGTCACGTTTAAAAAAAAAAGCTTTTATTCTTCTGTGCATCTGATTATTTTCACTAAAATATATTTACAAATGGGGCACAGTGATATAGATATAATAGTATAAAAAATATTGAAAACATGCATGGCTTTGCTTTAGAGTAATTTTGCATTTTTGTCCGACTGCACGTCACACTTTTTTTAATTTTATTAAAAAATTAATTTTCTTTAAAAAATTTTAAAATATTTTTCCAGGTATTTAAAAAATATTTTAACAATTTAGAAGGCAGTTAAAACAGTTTTGGAGATTTTAGAGAGCTTTTTGTTACTCCCAGAATTGATTGAATTGAAAATTTATGTCCAAGAATTTGTTCGATAAAGCTCTCTTTTAGTGCTTTTCAGCATCTGACAGTCACTGAATAGAGCAGTAATAAAAAAAATAGGTATGTATTATTTCTTAATAATCCCAGAAATTGGTATTTTGATTCTTAGATTAGTTGCTAGAATACGTTACATACTATGACCTTCATTTATTTTGTCAAAAAAGAAAAATTAGGTAATTTCATTGAAAACTCGCAAAACCATCAGAATCGGTACCCCTTCTTCAAAGTATCACATATGTGTGTGTGTGTGTGTGTGTGTGTGTGTGTGTGTGTGTGTGTGTGTGTGTGTGTGTGTGTGTGTGTGTGTGTGTGTGTGTGTGTGTGTGTGTGTGTGTGTGTGTGTGTGTGTGTGTGTGTGTGTGTGTGTGTGTGTGTGTGTGTGTGTGTGTGTGTAATTAAGCTATATGGTTTTTTGTTCTGAACTCAGTTAGACTTACACTTTCAGGAAAATGTAGTGAGAAGGCAATGGAACAAACTTCATTTTTTGACATTTTTGAAACAGAGTGGTTTGGCCTAGGTCACATTTGCCACGGCGGCCGTGGGGTCTCCAAAATCTTCGGCCACTAGCAATTATACGGCGGCCGCAGTATT
Organism: Eptatretus burgeri; assembly: GCF_056783735.1. Taxonomy (NCBI): domain Eukaryota; kingdom Metazoa; phylum Chordata; class Myxini; order Myxiniformes; family Myxinidae; genus Eptatretus; species Eptatretus burgeri. The sequence continues at coordinate 124,805,546 of NC_140962.1, read as the reverse complement.
ACCATGGTCACACAATGTAGCAGTCACATACGTTTTTATTTTTCGAGGAGCCGCACGGCGTATTTAGGCCTAAGTCACATTTGCCACGGCGGCCGTGGGGTCTCCAAAATCTACGGCCACTAGCAATTATACGGCGGCCGCAGTATTTCCACGGTCACACAATGGAGCAGTCACATGTGTTTTTATTTTTCGGGGAGCTGCACGGCGTATTTATAAATTGTGGAGACCGAAAATGTGGGGTTGCCGTACGGTCTTTGATTTGATGTCGCACGGTGACCTTAGGGCGCTCCTGCGGCGGCCATAGATTTCTCAAGGCAGACGCAAGGTGCCCGCAAGGCGACCGCAGGGGGGCCCTTCGGCGAACGTGTGGCCAGACGGATTCATCTCATCAAGAAGTCAGGGCCATCTCACTGGACATCTTCCATTTATTTGATGCCTGGCACACTGTCCCGAATCCCAAATTGTCAGCTAATGGTATTGAGAAATTTATACTGGACTTGCTTTCCAATTAACTGTGCACTTGTAAGCAGCAGGGCTCTTTGGATAGATTTATTTCCCATGCTCGATCTCTAGAAGCCGTAACTCTCAAGGGAGCATTCTGGGAAAAATTCTGTTCTTCATATGCATCAACAACTACTGTCATTCTAAAAATAAATTGAACCACTTGACAAACGACTCCACTCTGCACAGGGTAGTTCCTTCCGCCCCTCCCCCCCCAACCTACAACATGCAGGGTGCAGATGCATTCCAACAGAGAAAACCAACTGGTCATCTACCTGGAACGTGTCTTTCCAAGCAAGAAAGACACGTTCCTCCCTCTGTATGGACCGGCTGGCAAATCCCCAAATGTATTTCCATGGTTGGCCTCTCAGAGAGGTAGTTTCTGGAACTCCAGGCTTTCCTATCAACGATAAGTTGTCTCAGGCAGATTACATCTTGAAGATTACATTACATCAAGATTACATCTTGAAGCTAGCCTCCAAGTCGAGCCAATACAACAGATTCTCTGCAGCGGGGCCAAGTCTTTCCTTTGCGGTCCTCAGCTTTTTTTTTACTGTGCAGAAGGCCTTCATCCGAAGTGTCAAGGAATAATGGTGGTCATGTCATGCCCCCTCTCACACCCCCTCCACGTTCTTCATAGAAAGGTGCTGCTACTTCCAATCATATTCCTGTGCGTCTCTGGAATCTCGCCACAGGAGGCAGTGTCTCAGGGTATGCTTCTTATTAAGTACAGGAAGGCTGATGGTCATGTAGATTCTTTTACCAGCATTATTTTGGTCTTGGTCCTTCAGACCTCTCACCTTAATATCCAACCTAAACACCTTTTTATATACGAGGGGAAAAAAACCACTTCCTTTAGGAGCATTGTCAAGTCATATCGGGATGGAAAAAGCGGGCGGGGGGAGGGGGGGTTGCACCCATGACCTGACCCCACGTAATACCAAACATGTATGCAAAATTTGATGGAGATCGGGCCAGGCCTGTTTTTTCCCAATATTTTCAGATGTACAATGTACATACATACAACTGCCTAATTTATATAGTAGGGTGCATGTGATCTGAGAAATAGGGATGGGCGGTGGGTGAGGGGGTGGGGGTGGGGGGTCATGGTATCTTCCTTTAAGATGTCAAGACTCATCTCTTGACGAGTTTTGACATCTTAAACGTTCCCTTGATTATACATAAATTCCAAAAACTGGAGGGCTTTGTCGACATCAATTTATCAGTGGGACCATGCAAGCATCCAGCAGCCAAAACCCTCCACCATGAGAGGAGAACAAACCATATTTTCATATCAATTCTGACCACATGTCCAAACCAGAAGCAAATATTTTTCCCATATTTGGTCACATAATAAATTGATGTCCCTGCATTATTGCAAGTACAGTACTGTATTATAACAAAATTGAAAAATTATTGTAAAATTGCATGCATTTTGGTTTAAAGGTGCCTTCTTACTCACCAATGAAATCCACCATAAAATAGAGAGAAGATGACATAGAATATGAGAGTACCCCAGATGACAAAGTGGTTCATCCATGTCCAGTAGCGTGTATCAAAGGCAAGCTGAAAAGGGGGAGAGATTAAATAAGTAAACAACAAAATAATTCAATGATGTGCAAAGCATGGACGGAGAACTTTAAATGTAATACAGTCACATAAATAAATAAACAAGAAAAAGACCGAGTAGAGCACGATACTTGCAAAATCCACCCCCCCCACCCCACCCCTCTCAAAAGGTTGCCATGGACACATCAAATTGCCCATTTCATTAAGATTAAAATTGATAACCTCAATTAAAGCTCAAGTCAATCGGATGAAAATTGATCATTTTTCACATTGAAATTGATGATTTCAGAAGTTTGACCTTGAGTTGACCTGTGACCTTTTGACCTCAACCAGTCGGTTTCCCAATTCAGCGACGCAATATGCAAATCCTGTTCAACTTTCAAGTCAATCGGATGAATAATGACGATTTTCGAAATATGACCTCAAGATGACCTTTGACCTCAAAATCAATAGGCTTCTCAGTTGAGACTACCTCTACAACTTGATAAAGTTTCATGACGATCGGTTTTGAATTGTGACCTGCAGACGACAAACAGACAGACAAGCCGGTAGGCGGCGATGGGTCGCCGAGCATGGAAACTATAAGATATAGAGCAAAATGGATGTCATATAGCGAATAGGGAATCACCTTAAGATTATGCATATCAAATGTCATCCAGTTCCATCGACTGATAACTACTCGGTATCCATTTGAATGAAAAGTACCGAAAATGCAGTTTGAAATCGGAAATCCCCAAAGTTCGAGGGGGTGCTGTGGGTGAACAAAGATCTAAATCGAAAATCTGGCTCGATTATTTGTGCATAATGTATTCCAGACGATTAGTGTGAATTTTCATGACCATCCGACCATAACCCTCGGAGGAGTAGCATTTGGCGTGAAGGCACCTCGAGCTCTCGCATCTTATCGATTTTTGCACTAATTGACCTTTGACCCCTGACCTAAGCGAAATCGGTCAATATGTCCTGAGGCAACGTTGTCGTACTCATTGAGTACCATGAACCTGCAAAGTTTCATTCGTATCGATGTACTCACCTGGTCGCTAGGGGGCCTTCAATTTTTCGCCAATTTTCACGCATACCCTAATTGTAGGGGGAGCTGTGGGTAAAGTATTCCATATATCACAAAAACCGGAATATATTTGATAGAGCATCACCTGTACATCATTCATGCCAAATTTCATAACCCGACGTGGGATAATGGCTTTCGGAATTGATTTCACGTGAACGGTACCGATTTTGAAGGATTTTCGGTTTTTGCGAGGGACCCAAAGCGTCCCTAACAACCATCACAATTTCCAAAGAACTGGGTCATAAGATGTACCTACCACCTGAGTTTGGTCAAAATCCGCCCACGTTTACTCGCTATTATGCTGATGACAAACAAACAAACATCCAAACAAACAGACAGAATTACTGACAATAAGGGTCACCTATTTTGGTGACCCAACAGACAGAACAACAAAATCGACTGACCAATATACTTGAAAAATCTTCGTTTTGCAAATAACAAGATGTAGACATTTTAAAGTTATCTTTTGCTCTCACTCTTCCTCTGCCACCTTAATGCTTTTATGACAAGCATAGGAACAGGCCGGTAGGCGACGAGGGATTCGCTCGGATCAAAGCGCTGGATACCATGCTTTTCATTCTGACCGATCCACCGACTAAGATTCATTGCCAAGACGTATTGGTTTACATACAATTGTTCCTCTGCCTGGCAAGATTTTTCCTATTGCGTATTTTGCCAACTAACACTCCTCATAAAAAATGACGGTAAATAGACACCCTATTTTTGAAGGACTACTATTTGAAAAATAACCGGTTTGCTGGTTTGTGCTGTGGAGCCTCGCGTTGCAGACACACACACACACACACACACACACACACACACACACACACACACACACACACACACACACACACACACACACACACACACACACACACACACACACTCCGATAAACTTCTCTCAATGCTCTTGTTTGACCACACCTCCCTGAGCCACACAATATTTTTCATAAGCCACGCCCACTTTCCATAAACCACGCCCACTTTCCATAAGCAACTCCCACTTTCCTTCGCCACTCCCACTTTTCATCAACCACGTCCACTTTCCCTAAGCTCCGCCCACTTTCCTAAGCCCCTCATAAAAAATGACGGTAAATAGACACCCGATTTTTGAAGGACTACCATTTGAAAAATAAAACCTCAATCAAAAATCGGCTCAAGTAAAATTTTCTAAATATCTCGAAGTGTTTAATTCCAAAGTCTCGTTTCTCTACATTCAGAACTGAAGGACAAGTATTGAAAATACTGTACGCGGTTTTTCGGCTGCTGCACAGCAACGGGTGGTTGCTAGGCAACGAAATTCAAACGCGCACATTCCCAGCACGTATTGCACATGTTGGCAAAGTTTCATCGAAATCAGTTTGCTGGTTTGTGCTGTGGAGCCTCGTGTTGCAGCCAGACACACACACACACACACACACACACACACACACACACACACACACACACACACACACACACACACACACACACACACACACACACACACACACACACACACACACACACACACACACACACACACACACACACACACACGGAAAATCCGACAATAAGGGATATCTAGCATATATAGCGAATCCAATAATAATCAGCCCACATTGTTATGTACAGCAAGAAATATGTATGAATGATTTACAATTAAAAACTGCATGAGTTTTCAATATTTTTGTAGAATAACACCTTTCAAATCAAAGCACTTACACCGAATTACAACTTACAGAGGAGTGAAGGAAATATAACTTGAAAGCATTTCAAAATGCAAAACCCGCCCACCTGTCAAAGCCTGTCATAGTGTGAGACATTTCTTGTGGGAAATGACATCAGGACGAATAGGGGGCAAATGGGGAGGGAGCGGGACGTGAGGATGGTGATGAAGAGTGGGTGTGGGGGAGGGGAGGGGTTAGAGAACTCTACGCATTTGCTAAATTTGTTTTCCGTGCTGTTGGGGTTTGAGTTGGAGACGATACCTTCTTCTCACTCAAACTTTTTGGCAAACACGATGACTAATTGGTCCGTCAGCGAAGCGACAGACAGGCTCTGCGAGTTTTCTCAGACATAAAGGTTTGTGGAAAATTTGATGACTTAAGCTCAAATGGTACAAATGTTATGGCCTGGACACAAACACACCTTCAATGGGAGTGAAGATCACAATGGAAGTGGCAGCTTTTGTGGGACACAGATCCACGCACATGCTACATGGTTTCGTGCCATTCGACATTTGTTTACGATGCAGCCTGGCCCTGCAGCTACGGCAGCTTCAATGAGGCCGATGGCCACGCATGTGGCACACTGATCGACATGAGTTTGTGACACAGCCTGGCTGTGCAGCCTGGAGAGCTTTTTCGACTATATCCCGTCAAGGGTGGGACCGAGGACCGCTCTGAATAATATAGCTTCAGTGAGGCCAAGGCATTTGGGATGCAGCTTCGCCATGCAGCTTGGTGCGCTTTGTCGACTCCCTCAGTTTGTTGTGCTTTGTCCCTCCTGCTGCAGACTCCCTCCTATGTAGTCCTGCAGCATAGTCTGATATTTCAGATCAATTGTTCAAATTTGCATAAAAGCACCAAAATTGGGACACATAAAGAATAATGTATTCCGAACAATTCTAGATATGGAGCCACCCGAGATTGTGCCTTGGTCAGCTTCGGTGACCATTTTCCAAAATGGCCGCCATTCTACTTTAGCGAAATTGGCTATATGCTCTTATTTTCTTATTGTATTGGTGGTAGATATAAGGAAAGTGAAAAATTTAGGAAACAAACCATGAAAAGGCGTATTCAAATATTATAAGCCAGTATTTTCAGTAAAAAAAGCCATTGCCATACGTGCCATTTTTTTGATTTGTAAATTGCTGCTCTCCTGAAACTTTTCGCTGAAAATTACCCATTATTGCCTGGAGAACAAGAGTCAAATGATATTCATCACATTCAATGGGTTTGGAATCAACAAAAATTGCATTATAGATTACATACTTTACTCTATTTTGAAAAGGGAACTGATAATCATGATAATGACAAACTCAGAAAATGTAGTCAAATTATTGCACACTTCACTTTGAAGCGGCTACGGTTTACTGTCTACTACCATTGTACCAGGACACATGGTACACACATACATCAGTCTAGTACAATATGAGTTTGTGAGCTCAAGTGTACTGGCTCTGGATCAAGAAGTCAACACTTTTACAAGCAATGCGACTTTGCATTTGCACATTCTAAGCTAGGCCGATATCTCAGTCTGTGTCTACTGCGTCTGTCTACTGGCATTCTCCTTCACAAGCACACAGTCCAGTGCATTGCAGATTAGCCTTCTTGCATTTGCAGCGGTTTCTATAGCCGTTTTTGCAGCCGCACTACACCAGCTCGAAGCAGCTTTTTGAAGCCTCAGGGAGTGTGGTCCAGAGCGGTTTGTAGGACCCATCCTCTGTTTCCCGCCAGCCCCAGCTTCTTGGTGATGGAAGCATGGGTTGAGGGACCAAGACCTGCCCCCAGACATAGCCACCCTGGAAGACTGATCTCTTCACATGCTGTTCCAAAGCATCGTAGGTAGGTGGGATGCGCTGGACGGAGTTCCTTTTGGCGAAGAGTTTCTTTCTGGCCTCGTTGGCGTCCGTATATGGACTGGTGCGGTCATAGAGGAGCACCACAAACCTTTCAATGCAGTGCATTGTGTCATCCTGGATGTTGACTGGCGTGGTGGTCAGGGTCACAAGAGAATCTGTCAGTTCTGGAAACGAGTTCCATGTGGCCCAGGCAGATTTCTTCCCATGCCCCACGAATGCTGATACCGTGTCACATCCGGTCATGGTATGGAAGACAGGGAGGGCACGTGCCTTATGTGGACCGAGGGAGGCAGCTATTTCATGGGTAGGGATGTAGCGGTAGTTCTTGCCCGTCCCTGAGGCAATCCAGAGTTCATCCACGCATGGTAGTGCCTGGGCTACCATCACTGCCAAGACGACGACGTCGGTGTCTGCGGTTCGAACTTGAATCCGACGGTGGTCATGTTCTGCAGCATGGGCCACATGTAGCATGATGCGAGTGTCCGCCTCTTCTTGACCGCATGGAGCCAGAGAGCTTTCATCTTCCTGCCTTGGAAGGCAGATAACTGCTTCACCATCAGTGACTACCAGCTCCTTTGCCTCGTCATGGAAGGACTGCACCAGCACATCGGACAGAAAGGTGAAGAGCTCCACCTTGTTTGCGTCGACACGTAGGAAACTGCCAGTTTCCTGGTGTGGCTGCGGTGCTCAGCACTTCCAATTATAACACCACTTCCACCACTACCACCACCACAACAAAATACTTCTGAACCTGTCACTGATGCTGTGTGTGAAAATGGATTTTCCCATAAAAATGACCATTTTTCCCCAATACAATGGTTGGAAATATAATAAATCAACACAAATGACATTTGTATTGTTTTCCTTTGTAAATGCACATCACATGGAGTATTTCTCACCTCTGAGAAACCTACAAAGAGAATAACAATGACAGATATCCCATGTTGTTAAAGTAGAATGGCGGCCATTTTGGAAAATGGCCACCAAAGCTGACCAAGGCAAAATCTCGAGTGGCTCCATATCCAGAATTGTTCAGAATACATTAGTCAACATATTATTACGGTTGTGGAAATTCACAGAACACCATTCAAGCCTCCCAGAGATCAGTTATGTCGATAAGTGTGTGTTCAGATTAGATTTCCCCACAGATGTCTAAAGGGTATTATTTGTGTAACCGGGCTGTGATCTTTGAGTCAGCCATTATTCTTTTGCTATCTTTATTTTGGAACAACCACTACTTCAACAACCACAACCACTACTTCAACAACCACAACTACCTCTCAACAACCACGCCATCCCCACCACAAAGCAACCACATCGCCTCACCTTCGTCTCCGTTACGCCGCCATCTTTTCACCAGCCACGGCGAATCCCACGGACGAGCGGCATCTCCACCGACAGACGCGGGAGCTGATGATTTCTACAACGTCCACTTTCCACGGCTGATGATTTCTACAACGTCCACTTTCCACGGCTGATGATTTATACAACGTCCGCTTTCCACGGCTGATGATTTCTACCTCGTCCACTCTCTCCGCGTTTCGCGACGAGATCGGATCAAAATGCCAAAAGGGGCGGAGCCGCGGGGGGTGAAAGGTCGAAGGTGGGGGATCAAACTCACCTCCCACGGACCCCATAAAAAGACGCGTTGGAATGCACAGCGAGTCAGTTCTGGCCTGGAGTTCACCAGGAGAGTCTTGCCTGGAGAGTTCTTGCCTGGAGAGGTTGCCTGGGGTTTTGCCTGGAGTCGGTCTGGGTTCGCCAAGCAGTGAGTCGAATTGAGTCGGTATGGGTGCAGTCGGGAGAACACCACCAGGTTCGAGTCCAGTGGAGGGCAGTCGGAGCGCAGCAAAGCCGGCAGTACGGTGCCGAACCGTGGGTCAGTGGAGAAAGCTGGAGAGAGGTCGCCAGCCAGCGAGTTGCCACGAGGGTGGCAGGTAACCAGCACGGTCTCATGGAACTCTTGCGGTCTTCACAGTTCCACGAACATGAAGGCCTATGGGTCCAGTCTGCCCCTTTCCTTTCCTGGGGTTTTTCTTTGTATGAAAGTTGTGGCGCCGTGTCCATAAGTAGAACTGTTAAGTGAATGTACAGTAATAAATAGACAACGGCTGTAGGGTCTTTTTGCTCGTGTTTTGTCCCTTACCATTGCATATGTGCCTTCATTGATTGCATACGTGTGAGGAATAAATGTCATTGTTTAAATGTTCACCTGTTCGTTGCGTCCTTTCCTGTCATTGAGTGCCACTTTTACGTATGGAATATTTGCTGGCTGTTAATAGCCGATAAAGAAATCAGATCCGGCGGGGCTTGGCGATATACAACCGCTCGGCAAATCGCAAACGGCGCGAGCTGCGTACAATGGCTCATATCCGTACAGGTCCCGTCGAGGTGTAAATCCCCGGCATTTCTGTCTACGAGCATACTTAGGTAAATCGACAATTCGGCGATCGGACCCTGTCGCGGGTTGACAGAATAGTTGGCTGATTTACGGTGTGATTAAAAACACACCCGTAGTTGGATTTCGGCGTTGATCCAAAAGCTGCGACTAGGTTTGCCCGTCCGGTGGGCACGCGGCCGCGATTAGCTAAAAGCGGTCGTTTGCACGCCGGCGAGTGGGAAACCATAACAATATGTACCAATTTTGCTGCTTTTATGAAAAGTCAAACAATTGGTTTGGTATGCTGCAGTACTAATGGGAGTCTTTCCTCCTGCCCTGGACAGATGGGAATGAGCTTCAGTGGGACTGTAAGTGGAGATGGCAACCGGTATCAGTGGCGTGCCGTGTCCAGGCATTTTTGGGATCCCACCAGCCATTTGTGATCGGGCAAACCCCTGGAGGTGGAGGGGGAAATTGAGCACGAGTGAGGAGAAGGCTTGGTCTATGGTTCCTTGCTGGGATGAAGATTGATGCTTCGGGACCAGGGAAGGCTCCATTCAGTCTTAGACACTGACGAGTGGAGATGAAGACTGGTGCTGGTGGCTGGTACGCACGCACGCATCACCATCTCCCACTGTACAGGTGATGAGCTAACTATATCAATAAGTGCTTCCAATTGTGGTTTCCAGTGATGGGCAAAATGAGCAGAGCTCACCAAATAAAATCACACTGAACAGTTATCTGACAAGGTGATCAAATAAAAATGATGGATATTTGCCACTGCTGCTGTGTTTAATAATTTTTACCCTCAGAAATGTGGTCCAGACGGTTGAGGACAGATGCCCATTTGAATAATGAAACCAATATTCAGAGTTTGTTCTCCATTTGAAAAATGGACTCTCCTCCTTGAGCTCCAACAACCGACATTTTTTAGTGCAAGCCCATGAGGCCGTGAGAGAAAAATATAGCACAGCCAATGAAAAGGCTGTAAAAGCCTGTATTTAAAAGTTGTGCATTGCTTATTGAAGAGGTAGAAACAATTGCTTAAAAAATACTCAACATTTGACTGAGCACAACTACAACTACAACGGAACTCGGGAGAGCAAGTACCTCCTCCAGGCTGAACAGTTTACATTTTGTTCCCACAGAGGCTGGAACTGCAGAAGGACCTTAACCAAAATCGAATCAGCTTGTTCTTCTCACCGACAAAACTCAACCACTAAGTTCCGTCATAATCTGCCCACAACTTTTGAAACATCGTGCAAAATATTGTTGCGGTTTTGGAAGACCCTGAGGAGTTGCATCCAACACATAAAGAAAACATGGAGTTTAGATATATCCATTGTACTTTGTTTCGTTAGATTACCTCTCCCCTTGTATTGTATCTGACACAATGCACTTGATATACAATATGCTTTTCTCGACTGCCTGATTTAAAGAACTGATTGCACATTCACAATGAAATATGCTTCATCAAATATTCTGCCCGAGATGTTGAAAGTGAAAGATTTTATTTTATATTTGTCTCACCTTGAGATTAACGGTGAACACGAGGTTGGTAGAAACAAGGACTCCAAGCATCCAGTGGCCAAAAACCTACACCACGAGAGGAGAACAGACCATATTTTCACATCAATTCCGATCAAATGTCCAAACCAGATTCTGAACTTAAAATACGATGATTCAATTTTCAATACACATCACCACCATACACAATAAATAAGGGACTATTTGTGTAAATCTTACATGTGCTGAGGTAGCCAAGATAGGTTTCCTAAAATTCCAGAGCCTCTGACTCACCTGTCCATAGTACCGTGCTGCAATGCTATCTCCCAGCAAAAGCAATGAGCCAAAGAAGAAGATGAAGGCATGGTACAATCCAAGCAAGGTCCAGCCAATAAAAGGCCGCCAGGCTAATAGTGCGTTCTTCGATATCCTCCTGTGTGACACGGTGTGGTAGAATGTTATGACTACACCTTTCAAGGTATCAATTTTGCAAAAATTTTCACATCAATCACAGGGTAAGCATTTACCTGTACAAAATGGGGAAATTCTGTAAGGTACTCATGGACTGGTATTGCTCCAAAAGCCCATATGCGAGTATGGGCAAGGATGTAAAGCAGAGGTTGTAGATCATTAGGTATGCACTGTCATACAGCGTCTGCCAAGACAGGATACACATGCTTTACATGTCCAAAAGGGGATTTTTAACAGTGGCTTTATACATCAATAAACACTCGAGGAGAGAAATCTTGTCGATAGAGCATGGCTTAAACTGCCAAATGAAAGCAAAACGACTCTTTACTCGAAGGGGAGAGTCTGGATACATGCCCCATTTGAAACATTTGAAAAACCGACATGAAAATATGCATTTTGGGAGCTACCCTGTCTAAATTGTAACTATAAAAATTATACAAATAACAGTGATATTTGGGGAATAATTTTTTTATTTCTCCGGAACATCCATTGCCAGGAAGATTATTTTCATTTGGTTAGGCCTAAGTCACATTTGCTCAACGGCGAGGATACGGCGGCCGTACACCCTCTGAATTGACAGAAACGTACGGAGGCCACAGAGTTTCTGAGGTGGCCTCAGGGTGGCCCTACGCCGTATGGCTATATTTTACAGGCCGTAAGGTTGCCGTGGAATTATAACGCGGACTTATAACTTTTTTCATTTCTACGTTCGCCGTAGCAATTCGACAAGCCGAAACAAAAGAAATGGTAAAAAAAAAATTAACCCATTCGTTAACGTCCGTCTGGCCGCACGATCGCCTTAGGGCCCCCTGCGGTCGCCTTGTGGGCACCTTGAGGCTACCTTGCATCTGCCTTGAAAATTCTATGGCCGCCGCAGGGCCCCGTTAAGGTCACCGTGAGACATCAAATCAAAGACCGTACGGCAACCCCATGTTTTCGGTCTCCACAATTTCTAAGACCTAAGGCCTAAGTCACATTTGCTCTACGGCGAGGATACGGCAACCATACGCCCTCTGAATTGACAGAAACGTGCGGCGGCCCTACACCGTATGGCTATATTTTACAGGCCGTAAGGTCGCCGTGGAATTATAACGCGGAGTTATAACTTTTTTCATTTCTACGATCGCTGTAGCAATTCGACAAGCCGAAACAAAAAAAAAACTGGTAAAAAAAATAAAATAAAATTAACCCATTCGTTACCGTCCGTCTGGCCGCACGTTCACCTTAGGGCCCCCCTGCAGTCCCCCTGCGGTCGCCTTGCGGTCTCCTTGCGGGCACCTTGAGTCTGCCTTGAAAATTCTATGGCCGCCGCAGGAACGCCCTAAGGTCACCGTGCGACATCAAATCAAAGACCGTACGGCAACCCCACGTTTTCGGTCTCCACAATTTATAAATACGCCGTGCAGCTCCCCGAAAAATAAAAACATATGTGACTGCTACATTGTGTGACCGTGGAAATACTGCGGCCGCCGTATAATTGCTAGTGGCCGTAGATTTTGGAGACCCCACGGCCGCCGTGGCAAATGTGACCTCGGCCTTAGTACAGGATTTTTGTCATCATACATACAAGAATGTTGAATTCTACATACCTTGTTAATTGCAATAGTTTTGAAGAATGACTTGACAAATGAAGATTAAATATGTCTTGAGATTCAAAATCAATTTTATGATGTCTTGAGAGAAGTCATAAAATAATTAGTGGAAATTTTAATTGCATTTAAATTTAAAACACTAGAAATATCCCTGTGCCTGCCACACTGTTCTCATCCCCACTCCCCCCAGTGAAGCCAAATGGAGAGTCGAGCTGATTTATTTAACGAGTAACACTCAATATTTCGCTCCCAAAATGAATGAGTCAATTCCCACTTTCTCCAGCAAGGGTCAGTTGTTAAACCACTTGCACTCTTCTCCATGTGTCGGTGAAAATCGCAAGTCATCTCAAAAATATTTCACGCGAATGACTTGACCCGAGGTACCCCCGATACATTTGCAAAATTTGATGCAGATTGGCTCAGCTGGTTTTGTTTTGTTTCTTTCTATGATTTTCAGACACACACACACAGACACAGACACAGACACAGACACAGACACAGACACAGACACAGACACAGACACAGACACAGACACAGACACAGACACACACACAGATGTGGTGTTCATGTGGCGCAGACATGATGGGCCAAATGGCCTCATCCTGCGTCAATGTTCCTTGTTAAGATTTAATGGTGTCACATTGACATTGTCACAAACTTCACTGCAACCAACAAACATTGTCAGGTTTTGTATCTGTGTGCAGCAAAATCACATCTTGACTTCATGCAATGTGAAGTCAGCACTTTGGTATTTCAATGAAGTTAAGAGTAGGGGGGACGACAAAATCTAGGAGAAAAATCTGACAATGGATGCCATTTCCGTGGCCATATTGTATTCACCAACAGAGACCAACATTGCCCTGACTGGATGACATCCGATCACGGCAACCACACTCGCAAGCTCCCATAACCGGCTAACTTTTGAAAAAATACCGAGCTGAAAGGGTTACATAAAAATACAGAAAAATAGGAACACTGGACCTGTAGCTTATCTCGGCCCTGGCCTAAAGGCGCTGTCACACTGACGTTTTAGTCAGCAATGGCAACGTATAAAAATGTATGTAAAACGTTGGCGTACGCTGAAGTTTGGAGGTTTTTGAAAAAGTTTTGGTCGTATTCATAACGTGTTGGTCGTATGCATAACAGATTAGTAATGGGAACAGAACGTTTCGTTGTCTTCTCGATAACTTATACCAACGAATGCTTAGCCTGTTGTCGGCGTTCACAACCTATGCCCAACGATAGTTTAACTTAGGCATAGTGCGCTACACGTATCGCCGACGAACTTGTGGCGTTCTCTGTTAAAAACCTGCCGCACGCCGATTTAAATCATAACCGCCTGAAAATTGGAAGTGTCAACATCGCAGTCACACCTTGACGATTTAGCCAGCGTTTGCCGACCTATGAAAAATGTGTGTAAAACGCTGGCACACGTCGAATACGGTATGGGTAAGTTGTGTATACGTTAGGAGCACGATGAAAAACGAGGAAGTACGCTGTCATATTCTGTGGTACGTCTAGTACGTCGTGAAATTTCAAGCATGCTGAAAATTTTACGACGTACTCGACGTATGGCTCACAAGTTCTGCATACGCTGGCATAAGTTCGACACGCTCCGCGATCGTTGACACACGTCGGACACATGTTGCTTGTAAGTTACTCATAAGTCGAAACACGTCGAGGTAATGTTTAGCATACCCGAAACTTAATTTTTAGCCTATTAGTAACGTGCTTTGAACCTATGAGTAGCGTGCTTTGAACCTATGTGTAACATATCTCAAACACACATTGTCATATGTAGACGAATTTGATTGATGTCTTTCGGACGACCACAGAACTTACTGAACGTGTTTCGAACTTACATCTAACGTATAATGGCGATTTGGCAGCGTTTAGGGGAATCGGTATACACTATACAAATGGGCTTCACAAGAGGAACCCGTCAGTGTTCCAGACTCCATGTTGAGTAGATGTCACTGTTAGTTGTATCAGTAGTAGTAGTATTAGGTGAGCATGTCAGTAGTAGTAGTAGTAGTGGTAGTAGTAGTAGGTCCATGTCAGTTGTAGTAGGTGAGCGCGATGGGGAGGGTGTGGGTGATGATGGATCCTCATTACGTCCACGAATAGGAGACTACTTTGCACCATTGTTCGATGTTCTTTTCGGCGAATTTTTTTTTTCTCATTCCCACGATGAACTATTTTTTTGTTTCAGTTTTTAAAGTATTCAAAACAACTTGGAAAAATGCATAATATACTCGTAATGAACACAGAAAGCTTCGATAACTTATAGATAAGTTATACCAACGATTGATTAGCGTGTTTTCGGCGTCCACAACCTATGCCCAACGATAGTCTTAACGTATGCATAGCGTGGCAGCGTATCGTCGATGATTACGTGAGGTTTTCTATTCATAGGCTGCAACTTCACTTTTAATAAATGGCTGTCACTCGCCTATTGTTTTTGGACGCTGGTGCTCGGCAATTGAAATCGTTTTCATTGAACGAGTTAAATCGCTTCCACAGCACTGCAGTCACGGCACCAACAGCAGCAGGCTCAGTGCCAGCCTCATGCCAGGCTCAAGTGGATCCCTGTAGAAGGTGTACTGCTTGGTTATCCTTGGACCCACTCTGGCTAGCAGCTCGTCGAACATCACTGGGGGCATTCGCAGGAAGTCGATGAAGGATGCATGGCCCTCGTTCCGGAGTTCCACCATGAGCTGGTCATATATGCCGTAATGGCGTCGCCTCCCGATCCATGGTCTGACCCAGTTCCTTCTCCTCCGTTCACGTCTTCTTCTCCCGGCTCTATTGGCACGCAACTGGTGCAGTGTCAACTCGATGAGGTCATGTTGATGTTCGAGGACAGGTAGGTATTGTCGTCTCAGCCTTGCCGTATCCTCCATCTCTCGGAATGACATGGACATGTACTCACCACGAAGTCTAAAAAAACAGAGGGGTTCCTTCTGTGAAGCCCCTTTTTATATACCAATTCCCGTAATCGCTGCCAATACGCCATTCTACGATATCTGTAAGTTAGAAACACGTTCAGTTAGTTCTGTGGTCGTCCTGAAGACGTCAAATATGTCTACATACGTATTTGCGCGTAGGACATGCTTAACAAATAATTCCCAAGCACGTTACTCATAGGTTATAAATAAGTCACGGGTACCCTAAACATTACTTTGACGCGTTTCAATGTATGAAGAACTTTCAAGTAACGTGTTGCGAAGTGTGAACGTTTGTGTAGCGTGCTAACAAAACGTTACTCATAGGTTAGAAATAAGTTTGGGGTACGCTAAACATTATCTCGACGTGTTTCGACTTATGAGTAACGTGTGTCGACGTGTGTCAACGATCACATTACGTGCCAACAACTTATGGCCAGCCTCGCGGAACGTGTGAGTCATACGCCGGCATACGTCGTAAAATTTCAAGCATGCAAAAATTTGAGGATAACCCAAAAGTACAACGTTTAAAGCCAGCGTACTACGACGTATGGCAGTGTTTTTCAGCGTCCTCTTAACGTATGCAAAACGTACCCATAACGTATTCGACGTGTGCCAGCGTTTTAGACAAATTTTTCATAAATCGGCATACGCTGGCTAAATCGTCAAGGTGTGACAGCGGCTTAATGTTGTAACCCAAAGTTGGTCGCATTCTGACTGGTGGGTCTGGAGAAGAAGATTTTTGAAAGAATGTACGGATTTTCCTCATAATTTAAGAAGACAGCCATTTTGGCACATTCTCGGTCAGGTGATCGGCATGGCCTCCAGAATTTAACATCCCTACCCTGGCCTAATGTTGAAACCCAAAGTTGGTAGCATTCTGACTGGTGAGTCTGGAGAAGAAGATTTTTGAAGGGATTTACGTGACCGCCATTTTGACACACTTCCCGTCAAGTGATCGGAACGAGCTTTGCAATCCCCGTTACAAGTCAGGATCAGAGCCTTGCTGCCAAATTTCAGCCGGATCAGCCCAGCGGTACGGCCGGATAAGTCGAGAAAGGAGACAGATGGACAGACGGACAGTGCACGATGACAATACGTCATCTGGAATTTCAATTCCAGATAAGCCAATAACTAAAGTGGGAGGAATTTACATAATCATGATAATTATGTGTAGGAACACAGGAGTGTTGGCCATACACCCCATCCGGATGAAACGGGTTCGAAACGAATTCGCACATAGGAATCGTGCCAAGATTCCCCTTAAACGTAGCAGGTTTTTCTGACACGGGAAATATGAAAACCTCCGTCTGGATCGTTAAAAAATACAGATTTCCGCACACACATAAGGAAGAGTTTCACCCGTGACAGAGTTTTGTCAGACAGACAAATTCTGGAGTGTCACTTCTTGCAAAAAGAAAATGTCTGCTGAGAGGCACAAGGTAGGAGTGACCACCTTTTCACAAGATTGCAGTCACTGCTCTAACATCCCTTTCTAATTCCCAAAAGGCACAAACAGGGAAAAGATAATGTACTCGGCATCAATCTCAACACCCCCCCCCAACCCCTCTCCTTGCTCTTCTTCCCTTCCTTGCTCCCCCCTTCCTCACCCCCTCTTTCTCCCCACCCCTCAATATTCCCAACACGAAGCGATGGGTTGTATTTGCTAGTAAAGTATAATGTTCGCCTGCATGGGTGTTCGGAAGCCAGAGACTACCTGTACTGTATGCACTGCTTGTCTCATTTACCACTTGCACCACAGCAGCCCTGCTGAATGAGGATTTACAATTATATGTGTAAAGTCCAAACCACGGTTAAGTCCAAGGTATCAAATATTTTTGGTCTGAATGGATAAAGGCCAGAGGCAATCAACACATAATTCGTGGACAGATAATATAAGAACATGAGAGGGGATTAACTCAGGAATAACTTGGCAACTCAATCGAATCAATTCTTCCTTGTCAGACACCCAACCTCTACACAAGTTTTTGAGATATCGTGCGGAATATAATTTTTGGCCCTCTCTCAATGTTGAAGAATCACTTAAAAAAAAATTCACCAAATGTCGTTTGAACTCGTCCACAACATTGAGATGCCATGTTTACAAACAGACAAGACAGGTGAAAAAATAACTTCCATCCATCTTCGGTGGTGGAGGTAATTATGATTGGTTCCGTCTTAAATGATAAGTACACAAGCATTGATCAAGCACAGAATACAATTCACCACACCAGACAGTTACTCATCAATCATTTCTGACAGTCAATCATTTGAAGCATTCATGGAAGAAAAATAAAACATAGCTTCCGAGCTGCAATAATGTTCGAAATTCTGTATCTGCGCATCACGGTTAAAGGATAAATGCCTCAATCACTGTATTATTATGAACACAATGACAAATTATATCAGGTCATAAATTATTGTAGCCAATGTTATCGATGCATCACTTGCACCGGCGGAAAGCACTCCGACCATTGGATCTAGCCCTCAAAGCTTGTTGCTAATTCAATTTGTAGATTTGGATATGCAATCAGCATTGGGGACAGGGAGGGGGGATGGGGGGGGGCATTAAATATGTAATGATTTGTTGGGGGATTTCACCGCCGGTTCGTGCCCCAGTGCGTGGGGACTTACGGTCATGGGGTCAAAACATCAGTCATTGGGTCATTTTTGGTGGAATGTTTTGCCACCTTTCAACTTTGTTTTATGTGGGATGATTGAGGATTTGTGACGGCACACCATCGACTTCGCTCTTGTTCAATTTAGAAACGCACCGCAATATTAGCGAACAAAAAGCAATTATTACAATAAATAAATAAAAAGTAGAACAAAAACAAAAATAAACTTTACAATAATCTGCCCTAATTACAATTGCGAGTGTACTGTCCTCTACATTTTTATTTTTAACTGCTATTCCATAATATTGCTGAAACCAAAAAAAGGAGGGAAAGGCAAATTAAATCCTGGAACTTTACCTGATGCGAAAAGCCACAATAAAACTGAAACAGAAACTGGGGAGTCATGAAGGCCACATTCTGCGAATAGAAGACGGGAAAAAGGAGGGGTTAGAAAGGACAATCGAGTGAGGTCCATTTGTCAAAACAAAACCAACAAAAAACCACACAAAAATGCACATCTAATTTGTACAACACGTATGAGCATTCAAGATCAAAAGGAACGAATTAAAGAGTTTGCATTTGAACAACATAACAAAGCAATGCAAGAGTCACTTTTCCATGCAAGAACTCGGCTCCGATGAAAGTCAAAATGTATATCTGGATTCCAAATGCACAATTCCTGGCACTCATCAGCATTCATGTTTGGTCAGACAAAGATATCATGACCTTACGTATCGAAAGACACGATGAGAACAATTAAGAGAAAGACATCACATGTTTGTTGTCAACATCTGACTGTGAAAATGCTCCATGATGAGAACTTTAAAAATATTTTAATACTCATGAGGATAGGGGAAAGAATGGAAGGAAGAGGAGTGTAGAAAGAGAGGGAGGGAAAGTAAGGTTGAGAGGAGATCGTCATAAGAAGAGAGGGAAGGTAGTAACATTTGGTTGCAGAGTATATTCTGATGCTGCTCCTTTTTATGCCTTCGCCAACGAAGTCACGGAGGTATCATGTTTTTCGGTTGTCTGTCCGTCTGTGCGTCCGTGATAGGTTTTCGTTGCGGCGATACTTGAGAACAGCCAAAGGGATTTAAACAAACTTGGTGCAAGTATGTATAATGATCTAAAGATTGTTTAGATTTCTGGGTCAAGAGGTCAAAGGTTAGAAGTTATGCGAGGTAAAACCATGTTACCACAATAACTTGTGAACTCATGCTGGGATTTAGACCAAACTTCATGTTGCCTAAGTATAACATATATTATAATGCAAATATTAACTGATTAGATTTTAGCATCAAGAGGTCAGAGGTCAAAGGTCAAGTAAGGTAAAAATGTTATCGAAGCAGGGATTTGAACTAAACTAAGTACATGTACCATGACACATATGTACATATTAGATACAGAGGTCAAATGGTCTTGAGGTTTTAGTTCAGTTAGAGTAAGAAAAGATTTAATGCGGGCGGAGGCATATCGGTTGATGTCACGACTTCAAACGATGTCTCGTTTTTACTTAAAGTTCATCTTGATCTTGTTATGGGTTAAAAGTTAGAAAGACTATAAAATGAAGAAAATATGACAGTGGTTCGAGCACCCGCTCTGAGTCTGGGAGGTCGGCGGTTCTAACTCTGACAGAATCATGCCAAAGATTCTTTTTTAATAGTATGTGCTGCTTCCTTACTTGACTTTAAAAGGACAAAAGGAAAAGAACACAAACAATCTCCACAGGCTGGCACACATTGGGAAGAGGAAATTCTTCCTTAGAAAATGCCCCGCTGAGTGTGCGGTGATGAAGGCAGCACCATTGTTGTGTAGCTGTTGGTACCCAGAGAACCCTGGGTAGTGACAGCACTTCCCCCAAGCTCAGTGGCTGTGTTTGTCTCGTTTAACTGTCCTGTGTTGTGTCTTGTGTATGAACCTGTATGTCCATGTGTGTGACAGCTCCACGACAAGCCTTATATCCTGTAAAACACTCACACACACTCGCACTCTATCGGCAAAAGGCACAATTTAAATACAACTGTTATTATTATTCACTAGTACGGGCCCGTAGGGGCGGGCCCGTAGGTGCGTGCCTGTAGGTGAGTGCCAGTATGTGCAGCCCTCTCTCACTCACCCCCCTCTCTCACCCCCTCTTTCTCGCCCCCCTCTCTCTCACCCCCACTCTCATCACCCCTCTCTCGCCCCCCTCTCATCACCCCTCTCTCGCCCCCTCTCTCGCCCCCACTCTCATGCCCCCCCTCATCACCCCTCTCTTGCCCCCTCTCTCGCCCCCTCTCTCTCGCCCCCCTCTCTCCTCCTCTCTTGCCCCCTCTATCCCCCTAGTCTCGCCCTTCCTTTCTCCCCCCTCCTCTCTCGCCCCCACTCTCATCCCCCCCTCTCCTGTCCCCCTCTCTCGCAGATATTGGTCGACAGATAAATGGCCGTAACTTGGGAACTGCTCGTCCGATTAATATCAAACCTCAAAAAGGCACATCCGCGGGTCCCCAGCAATATTCTTGGCAAGTTTCAATCAGATCGGACCGTCAATCATGCAAAGAAAAAAATAATAATAATAAAAAAATAAATAAATAAATACATAAACATTAATTGTGACGTCATTCATGTCATAGCACCGTGTCTTGTCATTGGTCGACAGATAAATGGCCGTAACTTGGGAACCGCTTGTCCAATTAATATCAAACCTTGAAAAGGCACATCAGCGGGTCCCCAGAATTATTTCTGGCAAGTTTCAATCAGATCGGACCGTCAATCATGCAAAATAAATAAATAAATATTAATTGTGACGTCATTCATGACGTCATAGCACCGGGTCCTGTCATTGGTCGACAGATAAATGGCCGCAACTTGGGAACCGCTCGTCCGATTGATATCAAACCTCGAAAAGGCACATCCGCGGGTCCCC
The DNA here is from genome assembly GCF_056783735.1 of Eptatretus burgeri. NCBI lineage: Eukaryota > Metazoa > Chordata > Myxini > Myxiniformes > Myxinidae > Eptatretus > Eptatretus burgeri. The sequence continues at coordinate 124,784,425 of NC_140962.1, read as the reverse complement.
GGCAATATTCCTGGCGAGTTTCAATGAGATCGGACTGGCGGTCGTCGAGAAACAGCGGTCGCAGACAGACAGGCACACACACAGATTGCTGGAATTATCGATAGATAATATTATGAATAATATAATATTATTATTCATAAATCTGGCAGTGAGTGGGGAAACAAATCTAACTGAAAACATCCAACTGGAGAGTTCATAAAACATCTTACCCAACGCAGTCTTAAAGTATATAATTCAATTGAAACAGAAAAAGAGCAATCAGAGATTGCAGACCCTCAACAGGACTAGTTTTGTGTGGTGTTTGTGCACTGGTGTGTTACATAATTAATAAAAGATATAATTTGAACTGCCACTTTATAACTGCTGGTAGTAGTGATGAACAGGTACCAAGATGTCCCGCTTTGATGCAACCCTGCTTTGATTGGACACCTGACCCTGACCCTGACCCATGACGTTTTTTATTATTATTGAATTTAATTTAGAATGGGATTATAATAAATTAAATTCAAATTAAATGGAAGATCAAATAGGTACAGTCGTGCATTGGAGTAATCAGAGGGAACCCAAACAAAAATACCCCTGAGCGGGAGTGCCGGTCATCTCTGCCAGAGGTAGACAGAAGCAAAATTAAATTGGGGGCATCTATTATAATCCATTCCATGGCTCGTGGATCTGGTCGTAGAATGCAGATCGCCAGAACAGTCGGTCACTTCACATAAATGATGAAGGAGACACTTTTCTGAATAAGTGATCTGGACAATAGCAGGCGCGCTTAAATGCTAATTTATCTTCAGAGATTGGCGCCGGCCTCCGGATGACCACTTCAAATTAACACCGGACATGTAAGAATCAGAGCAAAGTTTGAAGGGCTATAAAATCGGAACGAGAGCAAATTTCAAAAAAAATGGCTCGAGTTGTTCTAGATAATAGTCCATAGTATCTGAATCACTAATAACATTTGCTCTCTTGATAAATGAGGGAGGAGATACGATTTGAAATCGACGATTTTCGCAACTTTGACAGCCTTGTGACGTTGACCTCGACCTTGGACGACCTTCAAAAGTTATATCGTTGTGCATGTCTCATCGACCTCTATCCATTCCACAATTGGTTATTTGTCTCCACTCGGTTTGATTGTGGACAGACGGACGGACAGACTTCGAGACTGGCTTTATTAGGTCATCTCTACTGAGATGATAGAAATGACCTAATAAAAATGCAAAGATGGAACCTGGATAGGATTCGCATTTCAGCTACTACTCCTCTACCCTCAAACGATTCCAGTCACAGCCAAGTGAGCCTTTTTCAAAAAAATAACAATAATAATCAAAAAGAACCCAGATAAAAAAAAAAAAATTCTGGCTGCCAGATCATGCATCCGATCAAGTTGAAATTCAAAACGTGTTCCACATCACGACTGGATCATAAATTTGAAGTTTCACGTCAATTGATTAAGCGGTTCCAGAGAAAACATGACTTAATATTTTTCTTCAATCCAAGATGGCTGCCAAACCATATGACCTATCAATTATTCCTAGACAAATTTGTACACCCAAGGCTTGGAGAACACACGTATGAAGTTTCCCTTCGATTTGTCCAGCCATTCTGGAGACAATTTTAAAATAGCTTTTAGGGTAATATGGCTGTCAAACCATGTGACCTATGATATCGTATGTGTGAACCTTTTGTTCCTCATGGATAGGCAGTCATACGTAAAAAGTTTTGCCTCACTATATTCAGCCATTTCAAAGAAGAAGATTTTTGAGGTGTTTAAATAAACAAATAAAAATAAACACAATATGGCTGCTGAATCACATGATCGATGACATATTCAAATATATTTCTGTGGACCATTTTATTCCGAGATCCATCCGTCGATTGGGACCATGCTCTGTGCAGAGGGTTGGTGCTGCCGATGCAGTCTCCTTGGCTATTGGGTACAATACTGGACAGGTCGCCACTCCAACACAGGATACCGGCATGTTGGCACTCATTTTTGCCGACCTCGGAAGGATGACGGGCAGAGTCAACCCCACCTGGTATGAATTCAACAGCCAAGGGGGATTTGAACTCAAGATCCTCGGATCTCAAGCCCACCACCCCAAGCATTAAGCCAACACCAGGCATACCCCTAAATGACCCTCAAAATTTTTCATAATGATCAGATTTAGCATTCCACATATGCAATCATGCCGTCATAACGAAGACACCGATGAGGTCATTAAAAAAAAAAATCACGATTCTTCCCTATGAGGAGTACTTGCCGTGTGCCGAGTTTCAATTTTTCCTTGGTGCGGTTTCAGAGATACAGAGGTCCAAAGTTTTCCCATTTTTCCATTATGGCTGCCACACCACGTGATCTACGATGTCATAATTATCAATAAAACATTCTACATGAGTAGTTGCTCCTATGGTGAAAATTTCGTCTCAATCTGATAAGCAGTTGCAGAAAAAAAAAAAACATGAAAGTTATGTGTGGACAAACAAACAAAACAAAAAAAATAAACAAGCAGTCATAGACTGGTACTTGCGAAATCGTCAACTTGACCTCTGACCTTGTCTAATAAAAGCTGTCTCTAGAGAAGGTAGCGACGCAAACCAGAAGTTTTACGATGATTCTGTACCAAACCATCAAAAATCGAATGTTTTGGATGTTTGACCTCACTGTGAACTTGACCTTTGACCGATTTTGACCAACATCTAATTAGCGCTAGCCATCACCCTCCTGAATCACGTGGTGTAATTTGGCATTGGTAGCTTCTTCCGTTCTCGAGTTATCGTGCCTACAAAGAAACAAACAAACACACACACAAAAAACACACAAACAAACAAACAAACAAACACACAAACAGAGGATGGAAGTCATCAATAAAGATTTCGTAAGTAATAAAATAACAACAATTTTAGTTGTTCATTTTTAGCTCAACTGGACTTTAGTCTGGTGAGCTTATGCAATCGAGCAGCGTCCGTAGGCGAGCGAGCGAGCCCATAAACACTTCAGTCATTAGCGCTTGAACCAAACACATGATTTTGATGAAACTTCATATCTGATGCCTAATGAAAGTACATTGACCACATCAAAATCTGCATTCATCAAGGTGGTCTATGTGGGGGAGGGGCTTTGACCCCCCACCCCCTCCCCACACTCCTAAAATAGGTATTTTCTCTCTTCTCCGAAACTAATATACACACATTATTGAGATGAAACTTCACCACAACCTTCATCACCTGTCATGAAACAAAGCTTGTTCAAGGCATTTAAAAAAAAAGTCGGGGACGAAGGGGGTGGGGTTGCGGGGGGTTTGAGTGACTGTTGCTCCTGATCCCGGTGAGCTTCAGGACGCACAGTCCTATTTTTCTTGACATTTTTGTTTTGAAGAATGGTAACACGTGAGACCACGGTAAAGACAATTATTTCACGTTTCACCAAGTACGTTTTTCTACACTTATCAATCTGAATCAGCAAACCTTGTAGAAGAAGTACTGCACAAGGTGAGCAATCCGTTGGTAATACAGATGTCCATGGACAAGCAGCAGGCGAGGGAGGCAACGAAACCTTGGCAGTGCAAAATCACTGTTCCTTGCCGCTTGACGGCCCTCAGATCCCACAATGCCTGGAATGGAAGTATGACCCACTTTTTTTCAACATCAAAATAACGAGCAAAAATCATGGTTATCGATAATTTGTTATATGTCTGCATCCCCTCATTCCAGCTTGCTTAAATTCAACTCTTTAAACAAACCCAGAAAAAAATACGATCACCTGATATGCAGTATTTGTCCCTTTAATGTGACCTGACAAAGTCGTAAACTCCCCGAAACAAACCCAAGAGAAATACCAAGCATTTCTCCAACTATACAGCTCGCACAATTCAGCTCACAAAGCATTGTGATGATCACAGTCTACGTTCTTATCATTAATCTCGTCAAATCAGCTGTTTTATTTTCTAACAAATAAAATGTTAAACTGTCAGACGTGCACTTTGCCGTTATGAGATTGCATATCCTTCACTGTAAACACATACCGTTATTGCTGCTTTCATTCCACAGCAGTAATATGGAAAAAGAGCAAATTCAAACTTGGGGCTTTAACTGGTATCAAAAGCCAAAGTGAAAATGTAACAGAAACCGGTGTGGTATCATGAAGGCGACAGTGTATTTAAATGTCATTGTGGGTGTACAGTATTACACTTTAAACAAGAACTTTTATATCATGCTTTTCATGGAAACCATTCAAAATCATTACGCTGTTTAAAAAACAAAACAACCTTTTTTTAAAATCGAAAATTGTATAAAAGTTGAGAGCCCTTTGAACGGAAGAATATATGTAACAGAGCAAACTGTTGTAAATGGGCTGTCACTCCTTGACGTTTTAGCCAGCGTATGGCAAGGTCTCAAAATGTATGTAAAACGCTGCCGTACGCTGAACTATTGATGTTTTTTTTTTTTAAGTTTTGGGCATATAATAACGTGTTGGACATATACATAACGTATTAGTAACATACACAGAACGTTTTAATCACATATAGATAACTTATACCAACGAATGCTGAGCGTGTTGTCGGCGTTCACAACCTATGCCCAACGATAGTCTAACTTATGCATAGCGTGCGGCAGCGTATCGCCGACGATCATGTGGCGTATGCTATTCATTGGCTGCGGCTCGACGATTCAAATAATAACCGCACTAGACATCGAAGTGTGAAGCCGCTGTCACACCTTGACGTTTTAGCCAGCGTATACAGACGTATGAAAAATTTTCCGAACCAAGATGGCACACGTCAAATACGTTATGGGTAAGTTTTGTATACGTTAAGAGCACGCTGGCATACATCGTAGTTTTCTGGCATACGTCGTCATACGCCGAGTACGGCAAGAATTTTTCAGCATGTTGAAAATTTCTCGACGTATGACACACGTTCCGCATACGCTGGCATAAGTTGTAGGCACGTTACGCGATCGTTGACACACGTCGACACACGTTACTTGTACGTTACTCATAAGTCGAAACACGTCGAGGTAATGGTTAGCGTCAGTGTTCCAGACTCCCTGGTTTTTTTTTTTTCTTTGGTATGACGGTGATGTTGACACTTCGATTTCTAGTGCGGTTATAATATAATATAATTAATAGGCTGCCGCTCAACGATTTAAATCATAACCGCATGAGAAATCGAAGTGTCAACATCACCGTCATACCGAAGAAAAAAAAAAAATAAAAAAAAACAAAGTCTGGAACACTGATGCTAACCATTACCTTGACGTGTTTCGACTTATGAGTAACTTACAAGTAACGTGTGTCGACGTGTGTCAACAATCGCGTAACGTGCCGACAACACGTTACTCATAGGTTAGAAATAAGTTCTCGGGTACGCTAAACATTACCTCGACGTGTTTCGACTTATGAGTAACTTAATTCTCTCGAACTACTACTACTACTACTACTACTATTACTGCTATTACTACTACTACTGCTACTGCCAGTGACATCTACTCAACATGGAGTCAGGAACACTGACGGGTTCCTCTTGTGAAGCCCATTTTTATATACCAATTCCCCAAAACGCTGCCAATACGCCATTATACGGTAGCTGTAAGTTAGAAACACGTTCAGTAAGTTCTGTGGACGTCCGGAAGACGTCAATCAAATACGTCTGCATACGCCAATGTGCGTTTGAGATACGTTACACATAGGTTCAAAGCAGGCAACTCATAGGTTAAAAATTAAGTTTCGGGTATGCTAACCATTACCTTGACGTGTTTCGACTTATGAGTAACTTACAAGTAACGTGTGTCGGCGTGTGTCAACGATCGCGTAACGTGCCCTACAACTTATGGCCAGCGTAGCGGAACGTTTGAGTCATACGCCGGCATACGTCGAAAAATTTCAAGCATGGAAAATTTGTCCCTCGGCGTACTACGACGTATGCCAGCGTACAAAGACGTATGCCAGCGTACTACGACGTATGCCAGCGTGCTCTTAACGTATACAAACTTACCCATAACGTATTCGACGTGTGCCAGCGTTTTAGCCAAATTTTGCATACGTCAGGCATACGCTGGCTAAATCGTCAAGGTGTGACAGGGCCTTAAGAAAGTGTTTTCTGCTTTTGAGGAAAACCATTCCGAAAAAGCAGCACCAGAAAGTGCGAATACCTTTTCAGAACAGTGTGAGGTTTACTGACTGAACAGGATGACGATTAATTTGTTCATAATGCAATTTTATTTTTTGCTATCCTTAACTGCACAGCTAACCAGAGTTGGTGTCAAAGCCATCCAATGCTCGCCTGTTTATACATTTTTCGTTTTTAAAAGACAAGTCTAATAATATTTTTTATAAAGCATTGCAGTGAAGTCTGATCCAAATAATTTTAAAGCAATATATGTATTTGTATATTATAATCAGTAAAAAATAGTGTGGTAGATAAAAACATTAGAAAGGAAATAACTTGCACAAAAAACTTTAACATTTTCACGCTCACGCTGTCGCTGATGCTCACGCCCACGCCAGGGGTATCGCTATAGCTCTCTGTTCTTCGAACAGGCGAGCTAAAAATGGCTATGAAGGTAAGAAGAAGTAGAAGAAAAGATGCACTGGAATTGGGAAAGCAAATGTGCTATGTGCTCAATATTAAACACAAGTCAAATATTAAGGCTGAATTTTGCATCAGTGGGAGATGTTGAAGAGTAAACAATGTGAATCTTCCTTAAAGTCAAGTCCAAACCAATCTGTGAACTTTCCAACACGCATTTCTGCAAACGGTACATCCTCAACTCCTGCATCTGAAAATTGTGAATTTTCCAGGCATCCTCTGCCCCTTTTTATGTCAAAGCCCTCATCTCTTTGTCTAACATTAAACGATTAGAGAGACAGCTCAACATGGCAGAATCTGGCAGTTTGTTCAGGCAATCAAAGACAGAAAACAACATCTGTACAACCTCAACACTGACCTGTCTCTCCCTCCTCAAAAACCTGGTGGCACCTTTTCAAATCTGTCTCTGGAGTATGTTCCCCATCCATCCCCTCCCTCACTTCAAATGGCACCACAGCAGACTCTGCTTGTGAGAAGTCTTGTGTCCCCGACCCTTCACTCTGTGTCCCCAACCTACCCTGTCGCACCCGACGGCTCCTGGACTCATCTGCATCTTTTTTTTTTACCACCCCCACCAAAGGTGGATGGAGTTTATATTTTCACCCCAGTCTGTCCGTCACCCCTGTGAACAGAATATCTCTAAAGGTTGCAGACGGATGAAGATGAAATTTGGTGGAGAGGTTGGGTGTGTGACAAGGACAAAATGATTAGATTTTGGTGAAGATCTGGATCTGGATACGATAATTTTAAAAGTGATTTTTCATCATTGAGAGATAGGGCTAAAAACGATATGATGTATAGATGATATATGGATATATCATGATATCTCAAAAAGGTGTGAACGTATTCGGACAAAACATGGTGGATGAGTTGGTTTGGTGACAAGAACAAGCCAATTAGATTTTGGTTCAAGTCAGTAGTTCCGGCCTATCAGTGGGATAGAAAATGTAAACTGTTCAGCTGCGCTCTACCGAATGCCATTCTAGTTTCACCGAAGAACGTGGAGAAGTTACTGACAACTCTCAACTCTGATTCTGCAACGAGACTGGACAGCATAAACGCACAGGTCATAAAAACCTGATCTGCTGCTCTTGCACATCCTCTTTTTGCTCTGTTCACCCTATCATTTGCTCTCGGTCATCGATCTGCTTATAAATCAGCCATCACCACCACATTACATAAAAATATGCAAAAACTGATCCCTTTAACTATAGACCTATCGGCTTACTTCCAATCACCAGCAAGGTCATGGGATCCATCATAACAGTTGATATGAAATCCTTCCTTTTCTCCAACAACCTCACCTCAGATCATCAATTAGCCTGGTGTTGGCTTAGTGGTTTGGGTGGCGGCTTGGGATCCTAGGGTCCTGAGTTCAAGCCCCATTGGCCGCTGAATTAAAAAAATACACCAGGAGGTTGACTCAGCTTGTCATCCTTCTGAGGTCGGCAAAATGAGCACCAGTGTACTGGTAAGGGCAGAGCCGCGTAGCCGCGTACATAATCTGCAGATTATAATCAAAAATATCTGCTGTTCTTCCTCCACTCCAATCGGTTCTTCTGACCGCGTCCTTGTCAAAGTGGACATCTCTCTGGCTGTTAAGGCCCAGTCACACCTTGACGTTTTAGCCAGCTTATGCCGATTTTTGCAAAAATTTGTGTAAAACGCTGGTACACGTCGAATACGTTATGGGTACATTTTGTATATGTTAAGACCACGCTGAAAAACACTGCCATAAGTGGTAGTACGCTGGCTTTAAACCTTGAACTTTTGGGTTTTCCTCAAATTTTTTCATGCTTGAAATTTTACGACGTATGCCGGCGTATGACTCACACGTTCCGCTACGCTGGCCATAAGTTGTAGGTACGTTATGCGATCGTTGACACACGTTGAAACACGTTACTTGTAAGTTACTCATAAGTGGAAACACGTCGAGGTAATGTTTAGCGTACGCGAAACTTATTTATAACCTATGAGTAACGTTTTGGAAGCACGCTACACGAACGTTGTTCACACATTATGCAACAAGTCACTTGAAAGTACTACTACTACCAACATCGACATCACTAAATTCTCTCGAACTACTACTACTACTAACAACATCGACATCATTAAATTCTCTCGAACTACTACTACTGCTTCTACTACTACTACTACTACTACTACTACTACCATCGAAATCACTAAATTCTCTCGAACTACTCCTACTACCAACATCGATATCACTAAATTCTCTCGAACTATGACTACTACTACTACTACAAATAACATCGACATCACTAAATTCTCTCGAACTACTACTACTACTACTACTACTACTATTACTGCTATTACTACTACTACTGCTACTGCCAGTGACATCTACTCAACATGGAGTCAGGAACACTGACGGGTTCCTCTTGTGAAGCCCATTTTTATATACCAATTCCCCAAAACGCTGCCAATACGCCATTATACGGTAGCTGTAAGTTAGAAACACGTTCAGTAAGTTCTGTGGACGTCCGGAAGACGTCAATCAAATACGTCTGCATACGCCAATGTGCGTTTGAGATACGTTACACATAGGTTCAAAGCAGGCAACTCATAGGTTAAAAATTAAGTTTCGGGTATGCTAAACATTACCTCGACGTGTTTCGACTTATGAGTAACTTACAAGTAACGTGTGTCCGACGTGTGTCAACGATCGCGGAGCGTGCAGAGAACTTACGCCAGCGTATGCGGAACTTGTGAGCCCCATACGTCGAGTACGTCGTAAAATTTTCAGCATGCTTGAAATTTCACGACGTACTAGACGCACCACGTAATATGCCAGCGTACTTCATTGTTTTTTTCATCGTGCTCCTAACGTATACACAACTTACCCATACCGTATTCGACATGTCCCAGCGTTTTAGACACATTTTTCATAGGTCGGCATACGCTGGCTAAATCGTCAAGGTGTGACTGCGATGTTGACACTTCCAATTTTCAGGCGGTTATGATTTAAATCGGCGTGCGGCAGGTTTTTAACAGAGAATGCCACGAGTTCGTCGGCGATACGTGCAGCGCACTATGACTAAGTTAAACTATCGTTGGGCATAGTTTGTGAACGCCGACAACAGGCGAAGCATTCGTTGGTATAAGTTATCTTTAACACAACGAAACTTTCTGTGCCGGTTACTAATACGTTATGCATACGACAAACACGTTATGAATACGACCAAAACTTGAAAAAAAACCTCAAAACTTCAGCGTACGCCAACGTTTTACGTGCGTTTTTATACGTTGTCATTCCTGGCTAAAACGTCAAGGTGCGACTGGGCCTTTATCAGGGAACCACCTCAGCGCCGTCGAGTCTGGCATTTCACTCAAGCCGACTGGCAGGATCTCCAAGCAACCGTCAAACTTCAAGACTGGTCTCTCATCGCTACTTTCTCCAACATCAACTCATCCTGGGAATTCTTTCAAAGAAACTTGCTCTCCCTCGTGCACAGATTTATCCCCTCTCGTCTTCAGTTGTCCAACTCTTCCTCCTGCCCATGGTTCACTGAAGCTTGTGGTGAGGCAGTTGTCCTGAAACAACTTGACTTTGCCTCATGGAAAGCAAACCCAACTGAGGGTAATCTCAGTTCCTTCCATAAAGTTCGGAACAAGTCTGTATCTACCCTCAGGAGAGCCAGAAAACAACATCTTTCGAAGCACAAGTCTGAACTCTCAAACCTCTCTCCCTCCTCCCAATCCTGGAAGCATTTAATGAAATCTGTTTCTGGTGTATGTTCCCCCTCCATCCCCTCCCTTACCTCAAATGGCCGCACTGCTGATACCGCACATGAAAAGGCTGAATGTCTAAACTCGGTGTTTGCATCAAAATCTGGTGTCCAAAATCCATCGCTTTCTGTACCCACCTTACCCAGTCGTATGCAACTGTCCCTTGAACCTGTGTCCTTTTCTCCTGACAAGGTGGAGAGCTTGCTGTCAAACCTCGACTCAGATTCTGCAACCGGTCCAGATGGCATCAGCCCACGTGTCCTAAAAACCTGCTCCTCTGCTCTTGCTCACCCTCTCTCTGTTTTATTCACCCTCTCATTTGCTCAAGGTCATCTGCCATCTGCTTGGAAATCAGCAAACATTACCGCCCTGCATAAAAAGGTGCAAAAACAGATCCCTGCAACAACAGACCAATCAGCTTTCTCCCAATCATCAGCAAGGATATGGAATCCATCATTGCTTCACACATTAAATCCTTCCTCTTCTCCAATGGCTTGATTTCCGATCATCAATTTGGTTTCAGACCAGGCCACACTCCCCTGGATATGCTGCTTCTGCTTTCCCAACAATGGATGGAGGACCTCAATGCCGGACATGAAATCAGAGCCGTATCCTGAGACATATCGCGTGCTTTTGACACGGTCTGGCACCCTGCCCTGCTCACCAAACTCTCTCCCTATGATATCCAAGGCCTTCTCCACTCATGGCTCGCAGACTTTCGCAGTCAACATGTGGCCCTAAATGGAGTTCTTTCATCCCTCTTCCTGTCCAGGCTGGAGTTCCTCAAGGCACCGTTTTGGGCCCTGTTCTTTTTCTGGTTTTCATCAATAATCTCTCCGACTCTCTGGAAAATCCTCTTTATCTCTTTGCTGATGGCTCCACCCTCTACCGTACCATCTGTCATCCCTCAGACTGGCAAGCAGCAGCTTCTTCGCTCACTGTAGATCTGGTTAAAATCACAAACTGGTCCAACACGTGGAACATGTCTTTGAATCCTGACAAATCTCACACTCTCACTTTGTCTTTCCGAAAGGATTATTTGGAACCCCCCCCCCCACTCCATCTACTTTTTCAACAATCCGCTGGAAGAAGTCCTTTCTTTCAAGCTTCTTGTTCTCACGATCTGCCATGATCTTTCCTGGGAAAGCCACATCTCCAACCTCGCCTTCAAAGCCAGTCGCCGACTGGGAATTCTCCATCATGCAAAGTCCTTCCTCGGCCCACCTGAGCTCCTGACCACATACAAAGCTTTCGTCCGCAGCCTGATGGAGGACTGCTCTCCCCTCTGGGCTGGTGCTCCTGCCTCCCACCTTTCTCGGCTTTACGCTGTGGAAACCAATGCATTTCACATCATTGGTATCTCCCGCAATGAGGCTGAGTCTTTGGGCCTCTCACTCTCTCAATGGAGACAGGTCGTTGGTCTTTCTCTCTTCTATAGTCTCCTCTCCGGTCTCGCCCCCCCCCCCCTGCTATCTCTGCGATTTGTCCCCACCATATTTCCGCAGGGCGCTCAAAGTCTGCCAACAACCCCCTTCAGGTAAAACTACCAAAATCACGACTCACTGCTCACCTTCACTCTTTCATTCTTTTTTCCACCTTTGGAATAAACTCCCTCACTCTCTTCAATCCCATTCTTCCCTCCAGGCCTTCAAAACAGCTGTTCACCACCACATCTTATCGTCCCCCATCCAAATCCTCGATCTTTTCTTCCCCCGTTAATCCACCCCAAACCCACCTCCTTCAAATTCCCTGCTTTCCTTCCTGAAAGTCCCTGTAATGTCCATCTTGTATACCCCATGTTCCCCACCCCATCCCTCTCCCTTCCACAGATCTTCTTATGTCTCTGTTCCCCACTGTTTTGTCCTTCCCACTCCCGCCCCTCGTCTCATGCCCCCCTTGCTGTGCGTTGTGTGTTAGCTCTCATACGAGCCTCGCCAAGGTATACAAAAAAACATCCCTACACTGTTGTTTTGTTTTGACCACTGAATGGCCTTCATTAAAAAATATATATATATTTTTAACCTTTTAAACATCAAACTTCAGCCTTTCCTTTGGGATTGCTCAGGTGGTGCCATCTTATTCTTGCATATGGTAGTTTATTAGGTTACCAACATCAACGGGCAAGTACTTTTCCCCAAAGTTTCATAAATCCCATTATCCACAACTTACCCACTCCAACATGCGCTTCTTGAATCATCCCCACATCGTTGGCTCCGTCACCAATGGCTAATGTCACGGGTTTCGTGGGTAGCTCCTTCACAAAGCGCACCACCTACCAATCACACCCACAGAAACACCTTCACAAGAATATTCCACGAGACATATAAATTAAATATGGGCGAGCAATGTGACCATGTGGAAATGGAAAGGAGGGACGAGTTTGAAACTAAAGGAAGGAAAACAAGAAACCTCAGCTTTCTGCAGTGGAGCCATACGGCAGCACAGCACAGTGTCAACTCGTGTGCTCAGCTGCCTGAAGAGTTCACTATGAATATTAATTAGCACACCAAGACGTGCACCTGATACCACCAGTGCATGCTCCCGATGAGGGTTTGACATGATCCTGTGGTGAAACAAATTCATCATTCAGAAAATGAGGATTTGGTTTGAAAGGACAAAAAAAAAAACAATCATGAATGAGAGATTCCAATGCAGGCTGCACAGTGTAAAGGATGCTCAAGCAAAAAAGGTAGAAAGAAAATGCAGAGAAAGACAAATGTCGAAGAAGCAAGTGCAACTCAGGAAGGAGACGGCTGACATGAAAATTCACGAATGGACTTCAAATTGAGGCCTCAAACTGCAAAATTAAAAGAAAAATGTTGATTGTAGAGTTGAAAAAGTGATCCCCTTACTGGGTGAGTGCTTGTCTCAGATTATGCTCGAGACGGGGGGAGCCCTCGTTGAAAGCTAGTTCCATATCAATGAGTTTTGTGCCAGCGGTAAACTGACCACTGGCATAACCCACTGTCACTGCAGTTTCTTGCTTGTCTCCAGTCAACGTCCAAATCCGCATACCTGCTTCGCGGAGTTTCCGCAGAGACTCTTTGACACCAACCTGCAACCTGGCAAAAAATTATCACGACTTCATTCAAATATTCCACTACATTAAGATTCTGTCCTTGGCAAAATTATTCAACAAAAGCTCCAAATTGTCAAGAAGGCAAATTCTGAAATTTCAGGCAAATTCTGATCTTGTCAAAACACAAAACTGCAATCATCTCAAAAGAGAATGAAACAATATTTCAGGTCGAACAACACATGTTCAATGAAATATGAGCTTTTTTTTCCCCCTCTACAAGATCAAGGGTCGAGGTTATGAACTGACAGCAAGACATCGAGGGCAACGATTGTACACAATAAGCAAAGGAATGAATGAACAGAAAAGAGAACATGAGAGAAGGAAACACTGCAATCCAAGTTCGAGGTTTGGGTTAGGAAGAGTTAATGGGGGTGACAAAGATTGTGGGTAAGGATGGGGGGTGACATGAGATGGTGGTGCACCGTTACGTGAAGCTCAGGAAAGAAGAGTGGTGGTTAGGGTGGATGACCTAAAGATGGTTCCACATATTGGCAAAGTGAGGAATAAGAGTTGAGGTATGCAGTCAGCCTGGAGTTTGTAAGATAAACCAGGATGGAGTTACAGGAAGAACACATGTGTCCTAGAGTTGTCGGGGAGAGTCGGATAGCTGAGAGAGCAAAGGGAGCGACAGTGGAGGAGAGGCAGTAAAAAAGAGATTTGTATGAATGTGAAATCCACAACATTTACCATCAAGTGGGAGCTATTTCCCACAAATAATTGTCCAAAACAGCAGTTAGTAACATCATGCTGTAGCTTCAAGAAAAATATTTTGTAGTCCTCATTTCAATTAAATAAATTAAAAACTGTTGCACACTGAATAATTATTCAGTGCTGGAATGAGGGTCATGTAAAGCATGCTAAATATATATTTTTTTTTACTTCAAAGCTCATAGAAGAGCTGAAAGATAATGGGACAAATGAATTAACAAAAGGGCAACGCAAAACAGGTGCCCAGGCGACAGACAAGAGTCACATGGACATACAGGTGTAAGCAAACATAAAACAAAAGACAAGCAAACAGATGGAATAAAGTTTTTTTTTTTTTTAACTTTTTAAAGTCACAAGTAAACTCAAGACATGTCAAGGGGAAGAGATAAAATCAATGTTTCGAAGGGAATAGAAGGCATGTAAAGTAAATGGAAGACTGTGATGAGGCAGTTGAAGTTGAGCAGCTCGCATTCTAAGGCTAAACTGACTTGGGGCAACTCGAGGTCACTCGGGAAGGCTCACAAGTGTGTTTCCATCTTTAGACAAGCCAGAAAACACTCTTAGTACTCACAAGGCTGTACTCTCCAACCATTCTCCTTCCTTAAAATTCTGGTAGCACCTTGTCAAGTCGGTCTCGAGCATATGTTCTTCCACTATTCCCTCACTCACTGTAAATTCCCTCACCTCAGACTCTGTTAAAAATAAAAGTTTGAATGTCTAAACTCAGCGTTTGCCTCCAGCTCTCGTGTACCAAACTCATCCTGCTCCGTTTAGCCACGCCCCTCATGACCATTGCCTTCTTGACTCTCGAGAAAGGATAAAGTTATGTTCTGCTTCAATGGGCTGAGCTGTAGGCTGAGCTGGCATAAAGCCCATGTTCTCAAACCCTGCTCTGCTGATCTTGATCACACTTTGGCTGCTCTCTTCAACCAGTCCTCCTTTGGCTGCATCTTGGCTGCCTGGGAGTCCACCAACAATAATCATTTTCACAAGGAGGCCAATAACATTTGTTGAGGTCTTGAAGACTTGCAGTTGAGAGAGGAGAGTTGAGGACTTGCAGTTGAGAGAGGAGAGTTGAGGACTTGCAGTTGAGAGAGGAGAGTTGAGGACTTGCAGTTGAGAGAGGAGAGTTGAGGACTTGCAGTTGAGAGAGGAGAGTTGAGGACTTGCAGTTGAGAGAGGAGAGTTGAGGACTTGCAGTTGAGAGAGGAGAGTTGAGGACTTGGGGTTTGGGATGGGGGGGGGGGGTGAATGGTGGTTGATTTAATCGGGAAACATTTTTAGTGAGCACATAGCTAAACTAGAAGGGCACTCGGTGGAGTGCACACCTCTGCCACGTTATGCCTGATCCAGGAGAACATATCGGGCCCAATACATTTTTGAAATATGCTTTGAAGTACTATATCGTTTTTGGCCCTATCTCTCAATGGTGAAGAATCACTTTGAAAATTAAAAAACTCTCGTATCCATATCCGGATTCGGATCTTCACCAAAATCGAATCAATTCATCCTTGCAACACACCCAACCGGTCCACCAAGTTTCGTCCGAATCAGTCCACAACTTTTTTGAGATATCGTGCTATACAGTAAAACTCTTTTAAATCGCGGCCGTTGGGGTCCATAAAATAAAAATCCGCAGTTTAGATGATCCGCGGATCCATCAACAATATTAAGAAAACCGCGAATAATAACGCTGGATCCTGAGCCTTCCTGGCTCTCTTGCGGCTCAGCCCGCTCTCCTCGTCGAGGTCCTGTATGAAGGAGCGAAGGTTGGCCTCCTCCTTCACCCATCCTCTCAAGGTACTCTCTTGTACCCCAGTTTTCCTGGATATCTCAGCTTTACTCTCCTTCCCAGAAACAATCCTGTCCACTAACAAAAGTTTTTCGGAAACAGTTCTGGATGTGTGCGTTTCCTCTTTTCCCCCGGCATGTTGACCGATGACGTCACAGCAATGTCGGAGGGAGATGAAGAAGAAGCTAGCTTCGATGTTTGAAAAGGCAGTAGAAAGCTGTAGAATGGTCGTAGAATCGTGGATAATCAATGTGTGGTCTGCAGTAAGTCGTCTAAGGTTATGATTGAGATGGATTTGGCCTGAGGTTTTATACAGAAGAGGTAAGAGCGAGTTTATGACACCCCGCCACCTCAGATTCGCTCACCGCGTGTCAAAAAGGACTCAATTGTTGGGTTAAACGGCGGATTAAGGGCTTAAACCGCGGATTATAGCAGGTGTCGGCGGTTAGCGAACATATGTCAATGATTTGACAAGCCATTGTGTGTTTTACACCAACATCTGCGCATTCACACTTGTACAACGGTTCAGTTGACCGCGGTTGAAATCAAAGACCCACATTCCACCCAAAAAATACTACTATTTCATGTTTAAATTTTGGGGTCCATGATGGGCCCGCGGATTAGCCGATTTCGCGGTTAAAAATGCCTCCAATTAAGAGGGTTTTACTGTATATCATTTTTAGCCCCATCTCTCAATGGTGAAGAATCACTTTAAAAATTCTCGTAGCTGGATCCGGATCGAGATCTTCACCAAAATGTAATTAGTTCGTCCTTATCACACAAAATTTCATCCGGATCGGTCCACAATTTTTTGAGATATCCTGTACACAAACAAACACACAGACAGACAGAAAGAGGTGAAAACAACCTCCTTCACCTTCGGTGGTGGAGGTAACAACATTAAATCTCCATGATATATTTAACTGTTCTTTACATAATATTGTTCAAGTCACATTTTATATTACGTGGAATTCCTGGGGGTACCTGCTGGTAATACATGAGTGTGTAATTTTTGCGAATACGAGTTATGTATTCCAAAAATGGTTTTGTGCAAAAGGGGGAAAAGGTTATAACGTTGGGGGTTACAGTCTTTGACCTGCACAGATTGATCGGCGAGGCCATAATTTCCTGGTTACCTTTGAGTTTGGAATCTCTGAGAGAAATCGAGTTTTTTTGTAGAAGGAGGAATCTTCGCAGAGTTTGATCTATCTCGGGGTGTATGAATGGGAATGGGAGAAGGAGAAGGGGTTTGGGGGGAGGGAAGGGTTGGGAGGGAGGGGGAGGTGTCCCGAGGTACTCTGTGTGTTGTGCCGTGTTTCTTTTGCTGAATCAACTCATGGTTAATTTCTATTGATAGCTCTCAGATCAAAGGGACGTACGCGGCCCATAAGTGTGACAGAAGACACAGGACAGAATAGCCAATTATATAACAGCGCGATGTCGCAGCGCTGTAATAACAACAACAAAAGAGTTATGTTCTCACTTGTCCTCGACAGCAGTTGCACCCAGCAAGTCGAGCTGCGTCTCCAGTGCTGCGTAGGCCTCACGGATCTTCACCTGTCGCTCTGAGAGTGCTGTGCGTGCCTTTGTCAGCATGCTTTGTGCCTCGGCAAACTCCTCCATACTGAGTGTTCGAGCAGCAAAGCACAGAACACGCAGACCCTCCTGTAGAAGGCAGAAAAGCAGAAAAACCGTCCTCCATAACTTTGACTGTCAAGAGAAAAATTACAATCCGTATTACATCGATCTTTCCGCTTAACAAACTGACAGATGACAAATATTAACGGCTCTGGCACCACTTTCAATGTTCATAGTCACCAGCTGGTTACATAATTGAAATTGATGACATAATCCGTGTCTAATCCTGAAATTTCACCAAACAATCTGGAATGAGAGTCATGTAAAAAGTAATGGTAACATTTTTTAATTTGGCCAATATTTAGGGAACAACTGCATGCAAATTAAAAGTTAACTATGACACTTTCTTTCAGTCTTGTTGAAAGTCTAAAGCAATATGCACCGGTATCGTTTATGACAACTGGTTCTTTACAGGTATTTCACTTTACAGGTATTTAAATTTACAGATATTTAAGTGCTGGTGCAGCTCAGGTACATGATGGAGTTTAGTGAGCAGCAACAGGATGCATTCATCAAGATTCAGATACCATGTAGCAGTGAAGGAAGAACATGTCACCAAGGACATACGATGGCTTGCGGGGAACATGCATTTCCATACAGTAAGTACAGTTGTAAAACAACATTCATCCATCCATCCATCGGGACCATACTCTGTTTAGAGCGTTGGTGCTGCCGAAGCAGTCTCCTTGGCTATTGGACACAATCCTGGACGGGTCGCCACTCCGACACAGGATACCAGCAAGCTGGCACTCATTTTGCCGACCTCGGAAGGATGACAGGCAGAGTCAACCCCACCTGGTATCAATTCAACAGCTGAGCGGGATTTGAACTCAGGATTCTAGGATCCTAAGCCCACCACCCTTACCATTAAGCCAACACCAGTCATGTTATAAGACACGATGCATCATTTAAAGATGACAGAAAAGAACAATTCAAAACTGAAGAATTCATGGAACACCTTACCCCATGCAGTCTTGAGGGGGGGGGGGGGAGGACATGGAAAGGGTCTGCGAGTGGCAAATTTGATTTGTCGAGATGATGTAAAATGCCGTAACATTTTGTGCAAGTACTGCTAAACGGAAGGTTTTTGAAATTGCCAAGAAGGCGATTTGTGTATACATTGACACAAGTCAATTCAAATAAAGTAAATATTTTAAAGGTTGTAGAAAAATATTTTTTTCTGGAAGTTTGTCGCCGTTGATGCAGCGTCTTTTACACCACCCTATCGAACACGTTATGTTAGTTATTTGGGCCTGTTGGTTGTGTCCTTTATGACATCACTAAAAACAGTAAGTTTCCTATCTGGAATGATTTTCCATTTCGTTTGACCGCCAAACAGGCCGACAGGTAAAGATATTATCTCAATCCTCTCTGCACGAGTGCAATCGGGACAAATTCAGGCATCGGACTGTTAAACGGCAGGTTTGTTTTCCCGATTCATGTTCAAAATATAACATTCAATTGAAAATAAGTTCTTCCTCGATCATAAACCGACGTTTGTAGACAGACACACATAGTGAACCTATTGCTTAGGCTTGCTTTTTGCCTCGGACGCGTGGAGTAATGACAACCATGCGGGATTGAACAAAGACCCTGAATTTCATGACACCTTCGCCATTTTCAAGAGCAATTGCAAAGTGCTCATCACCAACTTGTGCAGAGCTTGCCATGATGTGGACATTCGTTAAAAGTCCATCCTTTCCATCCACACTCATAAGTTAAACACAATCTGTGCCTTAACACGACCATTGTGACAACCACATTGACTGTATGACAATGAAGGTACTGCAAAGCCACTCTGAACTCACCTGACATGAGCTGAAGCAACTCTAACCTGCTTTCAAAGATGAGAGCGAATCTAAAAATAGCCCATGTGGGAATGACAGTCATTTCCCCAACAGGCAGGGTGAAAATGAGGGATTAGGGGGGAAGGGACCATGAGGGGGAGGGGGCCTTCCTGAAGTGATACGGTCATGGGGAGCACAACTTAAGTTAACAGCTTGGTCCTTATGTTTCATGAAGAGTTTGGTCTGCATCTGGCCACCGGTTTCAAGAAGATTTTAAAAGAAATTACTTGATTTGAGGCGAAACCCCCTTTCCAGCCTCTTATAGGGGGCGGACGCGGATGGGGAGCACAATCTCATGAGACCTTGCTGTTCTGATGAATCCTACCAAATTTTGTCCATGTCGGTCATGTGGTTTGTGAGGGAAATAGGTTTTAGTGAAGATGAGGGATAACGGGAGGTAGGCCATGGCCCCCTTTCCAGGGGAGACATAAGATACAGTCATGGGGAGCACAACTTATGGTTAGGAAATGGTCACGATGCCGCATGGCCAGTTTGGTCTGGATCCATTTGTCAGTTTCTGAAATTTTTGAATGAAATACCAACATTTGGACCCCCTTTAACTCCCTTCAAATGGGCAGATCCAGATGGGGAGCACAACCCCGTGAGAGCTTACTGTCCTCGTCCTCATGCTTTGTACCAAATTTGGTCCGTATCGCTCAGGTGGTTGTGGAGAAGATGTTTGAGTCAAATGTGAACGGACATACGGCCGGATACCAGGACCCACTCTATGACCTTATTTCGCAAAAATAAACTAAAAATTGTGATTTCAGAGAATGGATGAGCTAAAAGTAGCTTGAGGGAGCAGCACTACGATTCACAAACTGAACTTTACCAAATGGTGCAGATGGAATTGTTCTGCTTGAAAAGGTGGCAATATGCCAATCGACACACACAAAAAAAATTACTATTTGATTCGATGCACCGCACTCTTTAAAGAGTGTTGATGCTGCCGAAGCAGTTTCTTGGCAAGGGTTATACAGGGTGGTTTGCCATTGCCTTTCAAGTGTTGTTTTTCCGTTCTCTATCCTTTTAATTGGTCAGTGTCAAGCAAGGAAGCATCAAGTACCATTCTTAAAGTCTTTGGTATGACTTGGTCAGGGTTTGAACCGCCGACCTCCCAGACTCGGAGCAGTCGATTCTCTACACCATTACGCCACCGAGTCAATAATAAAATTACTACAAGGGATTGTACAAGTGTGCACCAAAATAAAACGTTATTGAAAGTGTATTCGTGTTGCAATTAGTTTTTACATGACACTCGTGCATTTGTGAGAAATCACAATAATAATCAACATCATGACGAAAGCAATGAAAATACCAGACGATGTTTATCGACAAAACAGCAGCCACGTACTAGGGCAAAGCTTTGGATGTGCTCCTTGGTCCTGTCCAGTGGGCCAGAAACCACAAGAGGAAGGATGGCCGAGTCTGCACCTTTCGTGAGCAGGTATACAGTGCCTGGACAAAATCAGACAACATTCTCATGCTAGAACTGCCACACAAAGGATATACTGCTCAATAACACACCATTTATTAGAGCAAAGGGTCACTGTCAATTGCTTGAAGACAATATTTTGTTTGCCAATGCCAATTTTTCAACCATAGCTTTTTTTTTTTCAATTTTCAACCAAAAATCAACCATAGCTTTTCAATAAAACCTACTGATGCAACTCCTGCTAAATCAAAGCCAATCATCCATTATATTGTTGGGGGCTGCATGTAAATCACCTTGAGGAAGGATCCTTTTAACTTTGAAAACAATGAAGCCAATAAATAATTTGTATCAACCAGATGCTGCGGCATAGCTATCACGTTCCCTTCACTATGTCGGCGAGCTGAGCCGGCTGAGCCAGAGCTTGGGTTTAAATATCGGCCCAGCTACAAACTGTCGTCCTGGTGTTTCGAAGGCAGGACGAGGTATAAATGTGTGTGCTGTCTCTCAGATGGACTTTAAACTGTGCGTCCAGTCTGCCGGCATTGGTTGGTGGACGTTAAAGATCCCACTGTGTCCTTCACGAATATTAGGCGAGCTATCGCTGGCACCCTGAACAAATTACAAATTCATGCCAAAACTTCGGAGGCCTTGTAACTGCTTCAGCAGCACCAGCTGCTGAAGGTCTGCATAACACATGCTGCATGATGAGGAGAAGGATACAACTGTTGAATAAACAATTTATTACATGAAATTGCACCAAAATTTAAAGGACAATTTTTTTTTTTTAAGTCATGAAATAAATCTTGCAGCTGATTTGATAAGATTTTTTTGGAGGTGTTATGCTCAAGTGAAAAAAAAACAAAAAAAAAAACAATATGCTCCAGTGAGAGGGGAAAAGGTTGATCAAGAGCATTGAATATTCAACTGAGGAACGACAAGTTACCAGAAGTTGTTCGAATGATGATGCTCATTCTTCGGCGCAAGTTGTCAAACTCGAGTATGTCCAGCAGCTCAAACCTGGAGTGGGGGGGGGGGGAGGGGAGAGAAAAAGATCAACAACACAAAAACTGACGTACTGGCTGACGTTTAAATAAATGACCATCACAAACATGTTTTTACAGATGGCGTCAATGCAGAACTCATATTTCTTTTGTTTCTTAAATCTGCACCTCATTACAGATAATAAAACCAGTACAGTGTATCAATCACAAACAGACAAAAAAGGGGGGGGGGGGGGAATAACCTCCAATCCACCTTCGGTGGCGCAGGTACCTAGAATAGCACGCGGAAGAGCGCATACCTCTGCCAGGCTCAACAGTTTACATTTTGTATCCCACTGATAGGCCAGATCTGCATTTCAATAACCATTCCTTTCATGCCGTGAGGCACATAGGGCAGTTCCATTTGGCTAAGTAGTACAGTTCTGGATGGGTCACCACTCTGCCGCAGGCTACTAGAATGGCT
This sequence comes from Eptatretus burgeri, assembly GCF_056783735.1. Classification (NCBI taxonomy): domain Eukaryota; kingdom Metazoa; phylum Chordata; class Myxini; order Myxiniformes; family Myxinidae; genus Eptatretus; species Eptatretus burgeri. The sequence continues at coordinate 124,762,125 of NC_140962.1, read as the reverse complement.
TTTTACCCCAGGAAGCTGGTCCTTATTTTGCCGATCTCAGAAGGGTGGCATACTGAGTCAACCCAACTGATGTTATTTCAATAGCACAACAGGGGCTCAAACTCAGGACCCGAAGATCTTAAGCCAACCACCTTAACCGTTAAGCCTATACCAGGCTTCCATTTTATTATAATGGGGTTAAATTGTTGTAATGGACACCGTTTCCTCTTTGCCGGTGGGACTTCTCCATGCCATGTGGGACTTTTCCCGATGCCACTAACCAAGATGAGCAGAACCTGGAAAAAATAAACAGAAAAATAATTAATTAATCATACATTGCACCCTCTTAGCTTTGGACTGAAGTGGTTTAACAATGGTTGGGGGGGGGGGCTTTTGATGACGACTGGTAAACCTGAAGTGTTAGTTCAGAAGGCCCTCAGACAGAAGGTCTAATGGGGTCGACAGGGTCTTATAGTCCTAAAGTGTCTTTGGGGTCTAAAGGGTATGTTCCAATAGGAGTTAGTATCTAAGGTGTTGAAAGGGTCTAATCTCTTTCACCAAAGGTCACCAAAGGTCCAAGTGGTCTAAAGCTCAAAATGATCAAGGGTCTAAGCTGTCTAATCTGTCTGAAGGGTGTAAGGGGTCTTAACGGTGTTAAGGTCTCAGGAGAGTTAAGGAGCGCAAATGTCTAAAGGTTCAAGGGGTTCCAAGGCTCTAGGGGTCGATGGGGTATAAAAGATCAAAAGGGGGAAGGGATCAAAAAGTGTCTAAAGTATCAAAAGGATAATAAAGGGAAAAATTACCCCCGTGCGGGAGTGATGGTCATCTCTGCGAGAAAATATATAGCCTCCTGAAGGTAGGGCAGTTTTTGCAAACTTTGAAGTCACGTGACGCGAAAACGAAAGCGAATATCGAAAATCCTGCCCGACAAAATTTAGATATTGTCCCATAGATTTATATACCACAATCAAATTCAAGATTGCTTGAGAAATGTAGGAGGAGATAGATTTTGAAAATCGTCATTTTCGCATTTTTTGCCAACTTTGAAGTCACGTGACACGAAAACGAAAGCGAATATCGAAAATCCGGCCTGATCAAAATTTAGATATTGTCACATAGATTCATTTGCCACAATCAAATTCAAGATCGCTTGAGAAATAGCGGAGGAGATAGAATTTGAAAATCGTCATTTTCGCAACTTCAAAGGCCTCGTGACCTTGACCTTGACCTTCGGTGACCTTGAACGTCATACCATCGTGTACGTCTCATCGACCTCTATCCGGATCACTAATGACCAGATCTCCCACTTCAACTTCATTGCGAACCGACGGACGGACGGATCGTCACCTCTCCTCTCAACACCAATATTATTAGGTCATGCTCGAAGAGATGACCTAAAAAGGGTCTTTAGGATATTGTGGGTATTGGGGGTCATGGGGGTATTAAGGGACATAAGGTCTTAAATGTCTTTTGGTTTTTGGGAGTCTTAAGTGTCTCAGAGGTCTTAGGGAGTCTTAATGGGTCTTCAGGGTCTCAAGGTTTAAAAGGTACAGTCCAATAGTACAGAATTAAGACGTATGTGTGTATTATGTACTGTTTGAACGTCATTTGCACCCTGACTAGACATATAGTCACATGGCTTCACGGCTTCACGGCTTCAAGGCAGGCTGGACTGTCTTTTACGTTTATCTATGCTGTAGGAACCCGCTATTCACGGATTCGGTATTCACGGACCCTGCGTATTCACAGGTCATAAAATGTGACCTGCTTCTACATTCACACTTTCACAGGGTTTTTTTTTATTGTTGTTGTTCGTTTGTTTACACTTCATCATTTCAGCATTGGTCTCCTATATCCACCTGAGAAATTGTGACTTAGCCAACATCACAGCATTAGACAAAAAAAGGTGCAAAAACAGATCCCCTTAACTACAGATCAATCAGCTAACTTCCAATCATCAGTAAGGTCATGGAATCCATCATCGCAGTTGACATAACATCATTCCTCTTCTCCAAAAGCCTCATCTCAGATCATCAATTCGGATTCAGATCTGGTCACTCTACCTTGGACGTGCTGCTTCCACTCTCCCAACAATGTTGGAGACCCTCAATATCAGACATGAGAACAGGGCTGTCTCTCTCGACATATGTCGAGCTTTTGATACACTCTGGCATCCTGCCTCGCTCTCCAAACGGCCTGCCTATGGAATCCAAGGCCAACTCCACTCTTGGATTACTGGCTTCTCCCATTCTCGTAGACAACGTGTGGCTCTCAACGGAACCCTTTCATATCCTCTCCCTGTCAACGCTGGAGTACCCAAAGGCAGTGTTGTAGGCCCCATATTATTCCTAATCTTCTTCAATGATCCCACTGACTCTGCAAAATCATCTATCTCTTTGCTGATGACTCTGCACTCTGCCATGATATCTTTCAACCTTCTGACAGATAGATAGCAGCCTCGTCCCTCTCCTCAGACCTTGACAAAATCACAAACTGGTCAAACACAATTTCACTTATGTATCCATTTAGTCCACCCTTTGTGTTCTCCCTTTCCCCTCTTTGTTACCTGCATCCCTTTTTGTCAATCTCTGTCTACTTTCTCCCTCCATCCTACTGTTAGTGTTTCCCTTTTCTGCTGCGGTTGCCTTCGTTATGTTGTGTCCCAAATTGTTCTGTGTCATCGCTCTTCCATTACAAAATTTGAAGATTTGCACATCAAGTCAGTCAATTAAATCATCAATTATTTTTGAGGTCAACACAGGCCAAAAGGTCATCAAAGGCCAAATTTCTAAAATTGTCAATTTCAGACTCAGGTATGAGGAGCGGCTGAAGGAGACGGGGCTTTATACACTAGAAAGGAGGAGATTACGAGGAAATATGATAGAGAAGTTCAAGATAATGAAAGGTATGGATAAAATAAGTGCAGATTAATTATTCAACAGAGTAGACAGTGATAGGACCAGGGGCCATAGGATGAGAGTAAAGAAGAGGAGGGTTAAGATGGTATTAAGGCAGGGGACTTTTACTCAAAGACTAGTTAATGCATGGAATGGTCTCCCTGGAAAGGTAGTGGCAGCAGAAAAAGTAGATAAGTTTAAATTAGAATTAGATAGGTACCTGGAAGTTATGGAGATAGAGGGGTATAGGGATATTGGCAGGACTTTTAAGTAGCTTGAGCATTGATGGTTAATTTTGTGTACATGTGTACGGAGCGTTGTTGGTGGGGGTCTCGTCAATGGGTGTTGTGTGGTTTATGTGTTTTTTTTTTTTTAATCCAAGACTATCAAAGCCCTTGCCCCCTCGCCTGGAACAAAAAATAAAAACCCACAATAATTAAAAACATTTTGGATTTTTCTTATTTTGATCAGGTGTTGATAAATTGGTGCGGTGTTGATGTGGTGCTGGCATGATGGGCTGAATGGCCTCCACTTGTGTTTCATCCGATTGACTTGAAATTTGAAGAGGACTTGCATATTTGGCCATTCTCTTCAACAACCTATTATTTTAAAGTTCAAATTCATTTGAGGGATTTCACAAGTATCGTGCTCTGCATGACGTCTTTCTTGTCCGTCCGTCTATTTGTTTGTTTGTTTTTCACATGATTTTTGTCCACAGTTGTTAAGCAATCGTTCTGAGGTTTTTTTGTGTACGCAGGTGACCGGCCAAGGACAGCAATACAATTTTTTGGTCAGGATCCGGCTGCGGATCCTGGAACTTTTAAAATGATCCTTTGACATTGGAAGATGGGGTGAATTTAAATTGGTGATTTTAAGTTCTCTCCTGCATACAAATTTGTTGTTTGTTTGTTTGTTTATTTATTTATTTCCCAGCCCTGACAATGGAGGATAAATTACAACCGTGTTTGATTCATCGTTTCGCCAAGTGTCACTCTATGAGTGATTTCTACTTTGTTTGTCTGCCTGTCTGTCTGACTGTGAGTAGGATATCTCAAAAACATCGTGGATGGATTCGGATGAAATTTGGACAGATTGGGTGTACGCCACAGAAGAATTGATTAGATTTTGGTGAAGGCCCAGAAGCGATAAATTTTTTAAGTGATTCTTCACCAGTGAGTGATCGGGACAAAAATGTTGCATAGTACTATGTCTGAAAAAGTTATGGACAGATTCGGACGAAACTTGGTTGACAAGATGGGTATGTGACGAGGAAGAATCGATTCAATTTTGTTGAAAATCCATATACGGATCCAATATTTTTGTAATTTTCGAAGTGATTCTTCGCCATTAAGAGAAATTGGGCCAAAGACGATGTAGAGCATGATATTTCACAATGTTGTGGACGGTTTGGGCAGGTGACGAGAACAAGTCGATTAGATTTTGGTTAAGGTGCTGATGTAGATCCAGGCAATCACTGCGATGCAAAATTATTCAGCCGGGGCGGAGATATGCGCTCTACTGAATTATGTTATAGTTGCTTTTTCTTTAACACACACAATAAAATAATATGTAATACACATCTCATAGAGTTCATTTCAAACAACAGATAAATTCTCAGGTTCACTTCCTCTTGTCTGTATCGACTGGCCGCAAGTTGATGAAATATACAGTGATCATGCACGTCATATCATTGAAAGGGTCATTTGAACCATTTGGTCTTTTTCTCGAAAGATAAAAATGCCAAATGGTGATCAAACTCAAGGCATACGAGGACAATTTTCCACCAAAGCTTTGAAACCCACGGTGTGTCGATTCAACGGTCATCTTTTGGCTTCGTTCCAGATTCGCTGCAGTAAAAGTTAATCTAAGTTGCTAATACCGATTCTTCGAGTTATCTGCCAAAGTGGAAAAAGACAAAAATCGGTCTTTGCAATTTCAGTACTGAAAAAAAAAATACATTGTGAGACTTACCTGGTTCTCACACCATGAATGTTAACAACCATCTCACTGCCTTGCAAGCCCAGGAACACCACACCAAATCTGCAGTGCAATGGGACCGTCAATTTACGAAAATCCAAATATATGAGCAAGTTGCATTAAAAAAATTGCCATTTTGGTTCCCCAAATTCGCAATACCAAGAACATTTTAATCACCTGCTCGCCCCCTCCACAAGCGCTCTCTCATCTGCAGATGTAGCCAGGTACTCCAATTTAGGTGTGGTATCGTGAATGGGCTGGTGAGCAGTCACCGACGTCTGCAAGCAGCGATGGGGCAGTGAAGTTGGGAGAAGGCGCACTGTGTGGCAGAGTGCCATTGTCGTGGGGAGTGTTGATGGTTGCATCCAGTCCTACAGAGTTGAGGGAAGGGGAAATCTTCCTCTCAAATGGGAATAGAGTCTTCCTAGCATGAAGACGAATGTAAAGTAGGGAAAACTGATAAAATACTCAACAATAACATTGTCAATGGATTTCCATTTTCTCCCCCCTCTACCCCTCCCCTGACCCTAACACTTCAATGTATTACAAAATCCATACTAAGAATTTAACAAATTCGCTTTATTCAGAAAATGTTGGTGATGCATCTGTCAAACAAGGATTTGGTGTTGTCTTATATTGAGACTTCCAGGCACGTAAAAACTCTGCGTGTCTTCAGGGATATTAAAGTACTTTGATGGTCGAATGAAATTTTGGCAAATTGTGTCCGCCAGGTCATGCACCATGTAATCACCACAAAACCATCTGCCTTAGAGACAGATACACAAAGACGTTCAAATGAATTATTTGTAATAAACAACAAACCACAGTAAGAACAGAATAACACACAACCAAAGTTTACACTTAATACAACGAAGGAAATCACCAAGTAAAGTTCGTAGATCACCAAAAAGTAAAGGGTTTTCACAAATTGGTATCAAGATAGCAGAAGTGAATTGATCGTGTTGGGGAGTAAGTAGAAAAGTGGCAAAACAAGGTCGAGCCCACTTGGACATCCCCCCACCCCCCACCTTTTTTTTTTAAGAGTTCAATCTCTCTCTGGATGGTGTGAGCCACTTCAAAAACCAGAGACCTCATGGACATTAATTGCCAATTTGTGTCTCGATTTCAACGAATGAGGTTTTGTTATGCTGGGTTCCCCACCTGACGTCTGTCAGCATTAGTTGGTGGATGTTAAAGATTCTACGGTGTCTCTGTGAAGAGGAGGCCAGTTATCACGGTTACCCTGCAACAAAGTCCAAATTCCTGTCCCTATCAGTCAAGAGTCAGGCCTGGAAAACTAGTTAACTCCACCACCAAAGGTGAAGGAGGTTATGTTTTCACCCGTTTGTCTTTGTTTGTGTGCAGGATATCTCAAAAAGTTGTGGACGGATCCGGATAACATTTTGTGAACATGTTCAGTGTATGACAAGGACAAACTGATTAGATTTAGTGAAGATCTGGATTCAGATCCGACGACAAGAATTTTTAAAGTGATTCTTCACCATTGAGAGAGAGGGCCAAGAAGATATATAGCATGATATCTCAAAAAGTTATGGACGGATTCGGACAAAACTTGGTGGACACGTTGGGCGTGTGACAAGGAAGAATTGATTCAATTTGGTGAAGATCCGAATCCGTATCTGGATACGAGAATTATTTAATTTTTAAAGTGATTCTTCACCATTGAGAGATTGGGCCAAAAATGATATAGTTCTGTATAGCATGATATTTCAAAAATATATTGGGCTCGATATGTTCTCGTGGATCAGGCACGAGATATGTTCTCGTGGATTGCATGGCGGAGGTATGTGCTCCACCGAGTGTCGTAGTTTATGAATGATTTGGGCCTAAAGTAATTGTCCTGGTTAACCCATTAAGAAGGTAGGAAAAATTGGGGCAATTAAAAGTAGTAGTAGTCATCATCATAATTTCATATGCAGCCCGTGGCTGCTGGTTGCATCATTTCTGGAAGCATGGCTGTTCCCCCTATTTCCAGCATTTTAAAAATATTTTGCAGTGCCTCCTATTTCCATTTTTCATTTTATTTTATTTTGCAGTGCCCCGTGCCACTAATGCAGAAATGTAACAGGTTGAGTGCTCAGTTTCCTGACCTCGGAAATGTAACAGGCTGAGTCAACCCACCTGATGTTATTTAATGGGTCGACAGGGCTCAAACTCAAGAACCTAATCTTAAACCAGCTTCCTTATATTATCCGTTAAGGCAACACCAAGCTTTGTCGGTAGTAGTAGTAGTAGTAGTAGTAATAGTAGTGGTAGTAGTAGTAGTAGTATCAATGAAGGAATTGTTGGAAATTTGCAATGCCCTCACCCAACCTTGCGAACGAATGCCCAAACACAATAGCAATCAGGAAGACATCAAACAGTCCAAATGCTTTCCCCATGAATGCCTGAAACTTCCATATGAGCTTTACATGTAAAGACAGAGTATACATTCACCATTCTCTCCAAAATGTATAGATTATATCCAACATCTCCTAATGTCTCTGTTCCCCACTGTTTTGTGCTTCCCTCTCCCGTCCCTCTCGTCTCCCACTCCCTTTATTACACATTATGTGTGTTAGCAATTACACGAGCCTCAATATTGTATCAAAAAACCTTGAAAAATCACTGAACTTGACTCAGCATGGTGAGGTACAAAAAAGGGTAATTCTATATCAAATGCAAAAATGGTAGTGGAGATAAAATTAATATCAACAAAAAAAAACAGGAAGAGAGTGTAGACCATACAGCAATAGCAAGAGGGTCGTGGCTGACAGGTGAGCGAGTTAGAGGATCCAGCTTCCCATCAGCCTCTTTGTAAGCCTGGCCCAGGAAGCTGAGCTGCCGAAATGTCATAATGTTCTCTGTTAATGTTCCAGTTTTGTCTGTAAGAACATATTCTACCTAAAGAGGTGAGGATGCATCGAAAAAGAACAATGAACAATGCATTAGGAAAGTTGCACGATATCATCCCCCATTTTCATTATGAAAGAGTAGACAGGTTTATTCTTTGGAATTCCACTACAACTAAGGCTATTGTTAAAGATATCATCAAACTAACAAATCAAACAAAATAAAACAAGAAAGACATTTCAAAGCAGTAGGAAACTGGGTAGGAAAAGAAAAGCCTAAATGATGATGTGGTTGTCTTCGGGCCAGTTGTCAGGTGACATGGGGTGGGACAAGGGAAGGGACAAGACAGCAGGGCCCCACACAAAGTTACAGAAACTGAGATGTACTGAGCCGTAGGAGAAAGAGGAAAGCAACCCGGGCAGCAACCCGGAAACGCAGGAACCTGAAATAGTTTGCGAGGGTTGTTACACGATGACATAGAAACCAGAGCAAAGTTAAGGTGGGGAGGGAAGTTTGTTTATGATGGTATGCCCATAAAACCAATGTAGGCACCCTAAGGTATGCTCTGGTTGTGCAGAAAAGCACCTCGATTGCATAAAAACAACAGATCACTTCATCTTCTTGTTTTTTTTTTTGTATTTTTTCAACAAATACATACAATGAAAGCATGGCCAAGTTATCTTTTTGCATTTTTTGGTTTGAAGTAACAG
>NC_140962.1:124731209-124748709 GCF_056783735.1 Eptatretus burgeri | reverse complement strand
TTTCTTAACTTTAAAATTTTTTAATTATTTCACATTTTAGTTAAATCCAAAGTTGTTGGTTTATTAACATCAGTATAAAGCCAATCTTTTATTGAAAATACCTCCTACTTATGTTGTAGAACATGTTTATTAAAATACTGAATACCCTTTTCTTGAAGGTATGCTTGGACACAGAAATGATAATTTTCTTGAAGCCTTCTTGCTGTAATTTTGTATCAAAAATATGACAGATTAATATAATGACAGGAAATACCTCCCCATAGTTAAATCATTTTGCATTTCCTTACTTATTATAAATAATCCTGTTCTTTGTGTTTTCATGATATAAACTATGGCAAAACCATTATTGATTTTACCCTCATTAAATTCTTTTATTTGTTGTTTGCTAATCGTGCTTCCACAAAACTCATTCTCAGCACCAAGTGGATAATATTCTTCCTTATGAGAATGATTTAATTGTTCCAGGTCTTCTAGGTTAATTTTAAATGAACAATTCTACCCTAAATCATTCATATCATATCCCCCATTGTTCCATTCTCATACAAACAATACGCCCTTCTTTATAAAATTTTATTTTAATTGGAACTGTGAATTCTGTATGACCTGGAGATAAAATCAACACTTCTGTATATTTGAAATACACAGCCGTTTTATTTAAGGATATATATTGTGATAAATCATTTAATCTCACCAAGTCATTCATGTGTCGGGCTTGGATAATTTCTTAATTAATAAGCATTTTTCACATTAATATTTTTTGCTATACTATATTTCTCTCGTTCAGCCTGTGTCTGTGTAATCATTTGATAAATCAAAATTCAGTTCTTGGGATACACCAAAGATAGAACCATCTTTACCAGCATGCCATTTATATTAGGTTAAAAAATAATGTCATTAAAAATTATATTTTTGTTGAGTTGAAATAACACAGATAGATATAATTGACCACAACACTTGGAATTTAATTCTTGGACTTGAAATGTTTGATAAACACCATACTGTAAGAATTTTATTACTTCAACAGGTGGTGGAAGACCAAAACTATCAAAATAATATTTGGCTTGACTATTAAAAATACAAACCCAATGAGAACCGTTTCCATTATTATCTTCGAAGTTCATAACAATATTCTTTGTATGTTTAGACACGTTTGTTAATTCATCTCTCATACAAATAACCATTTTATGAATTTTTAATTTCTTACAATATTTGATAAGTTCTAAATTTGATGTTTTATTCTTTCCAAATTCTTTAAACCACTCATCAATGCTCATTTATTTATTATAAAGATATAATTCATTACCCCGTTTAGTTAATTTTACACCTGCTTGTGCGATGGAAGAAAGCACATCTCCAACTAACAATCTCACTTTATCAGGCAGACTTTCAAGTTTTTCAGCAAATTCTACAATCACACCACTTCCAATAATTTGTTTCTCCAACTCTTTGTGATGTCTTTCCAATTCTTTTTGAGCCCGAAGCTGAGCCTTCCTTTCGTTGGCAATTTTCACCACTGCTAAAATACCACCCGTCAATGCTCCAGGCACACTTAAACCAGCAAATAAAGGAATTAGAAATGGGAGAAATCCTCCACTCGTCTCTCTTATTGAATATTTCTTCAACATTGGTTTTGACATTTTAATTTTAAGTGAGCCAGTATCGTTCAAGATTTTCACCTGTTCTCTTGTGAGCAAAACATCAATTCTTACTGCTCCTTTTCTCTGAATTGTATTAACATGAATCATACAAGGCTTTTGATTTTGAATACAAGATGACAGTTTATGAAGATTGATTTGATTAACATATACCCCAGTTGGCACTTTACTACTCATTTACTTATCAAAAAAATTATGTGAGACTAATCATAACACCATTATCTGTATTAATCTGTAATTCTGTTTCTTCCAAAAGCAAACAATATGTATCAACTTCTTCATTCTCTCCTCTTTCAATGTACAGGGAAGTATCCACTCTATTCGACTTTATAGTTTCTTTTTGAGCACTCAGGTCAATCGGATAGATTGTATACAGACTTTTAAATGCTGTCATATCCAAAATAGGTTCTTTATTTCCATTGCTTTCACATACCTTTTGGAAAGACTTGCATGCTTCAGCAGAATCATTTTTTTCCCAATTAATTTCCAATCTATCTCGTGGATAAAATGTTCCATCTGGAGAAACGCAAAGTTGTTTCAGCTTAGCATTATCACTCAATGCATTATTCTTATCAGTAGCAGTATCACCATCTGTTTTTTTTTTTTTAAATGAGCCACAGATATCGTGGCTTTCCTTCCAGAACACCCAAATTCCACGTGTAAGTGGTTTGGTTCAGTTTAACGTGTTGGCATCTTCTTTTAAGGAATGATACATTGAGTGGCTTTTTTGAGTTAAGTCTTCTATTCAACATCTCTTCTGTTTTAAGATTAGTAGTATATTCATGAATATACCAACTAATTTCATCAATAACAAATTCATTCTGAGCAGTAAAAGCATAAGCCACACCAAAAAGCAATCTATTTTCATTATCATTCCTTTGCAGTTGAAATCTAATTTTAAGACCAGACAGAACTTTATCATGATCACAAAATCCAAATATACCTTTAAGAGGAACTGCCACAGTAAAACTATTTCCTGCTGTTGTATAATCATTATACATTCCTTTCCTTTGACTATATCCAGGGTCTGTGTTTGTTCCCATTGACATATCAGGAATAAAACCTTCGACAGCCCCCTTTCCCATTCTATCACCAAATGAATATAGTGTAAATTTCATCATTTCAGATGTAGCAGAGACATAATCAACCGCTTCAACTTCTTGTGTTCCAATGTACAAACGAACACTATCAAACATTTTCCAGAAGAAATCATTCATGAGTGTAGTGTTTATGTTATTCACAGCCTTAGTGAATGTAAATTTACACAACAAGAAACTTTAGGCTAGAATCAAATAAGTTTGTTGATTGTTTATTTCAAAACTTTTTGTTCCATTTGCATTCCAGTCTCTTCCAGTTATTTCATTTACCTTGAAGTAGTCTTATTTTTTGTCGAGTTTGAGATGACAATGGTATCATCCAAATCATAGATACTATCAATTATTTTCATACTTGTATTTATTAAGGAAACAAGATGTTAAAACTTTTGAAACCCTGACCCAAGTATTTGAATTATTTTCTGTCGTTCTTGGGGAGACAACTGAGTTTTGCCTTTCTTAATTTCTTTTATTACTTGAAATTTATGAGATTACTTTTGGGCATCTTTTATACTCTTTATGGCACCCGCAACATTTCCCACAGCAGAAGCAGTTGAACCAATTAGGTCTTTATGTTTAAGACTAGTTAAACCTATATCCATTAGAGTATCAATTATCCCATCTCCTTTTTTTCTAAATTGATGTCTGACACCCCTTTGTCTCTGAGGTTTATAGTATCCTCCACCAAGATACATACCTTCACCATTGTGGTATGGGGAAAGGAACATCCCACCCCCTGTAATTATTTTATATTTTCCCAACTCGTGTTTCCTCACAAAAACCATCATATATATTTATTGGAAAACTTCACGTAGGTGAATTCTGATGGATATAATTTCTCCAATAAAATAAATCATGCGATTATCTTTGTCGGTTATCCTAAAATTTACTCTGTGTATGGTTTTTCCTGACACAGTTAGATAAACCAGATTTTTGGGTTCCATATTGAATATATAACCAATTGGGGTTGAGTATGCGCTGAATGAAAATATTGTATTTGTTCTTATTCCATCATTATAAGCACCATCAATCAAATCACAGTGAATTAATACCAAATTTATGCCTGAGGATATTTGAATAACATTATCACTGTAAAACGCCCCATTAGTTTAAATCTTTTTTTGAGAAACCCAATAACTCTATAAATGAATTATCAATTGTGAAGTTAACCTTGTAGTTATTTTTAAGTTTAATCATTGATTTTGAAGTATGTTTTTGAATATCTATAACAATATTTTTGGTTCATCACCCTGTTCTTTCATAAGACGAGCAATTTCGGAAGATATTTGAGAAATCTCATATGCACCGGGTGAAACTGTTATCGTTTTGTATTCACTTCCCGGATTATAACTAAACTTGGCATTTTTCTCGGTGATATTAAACAAGGTATTATGTTTGCATGGACAATAAATACGCCTCATATTCTTTTTTTGCGTCAAGTTGTAGTGGGTATGGGAATGAAGATGTGTGGTCACTTGTTGTGAAATTAAAACTAAGGATTGTGCTTCTCATCTTATTTAATATGGGATAAAATATCTTTGTATTGACATTTATTAATTATTTTCATGTTCATCAACTGGTCTAAAATGGCTGATGCTTCATTAAAACAATTGTTATTTCCAGACTTCTTACTACCCAACAGCAATAACAGTCTATTAACTAATTGTGATGGGTCATTTGGAAGAAAACTAACACCTGAACCAAGGCTACTTAAAGCCTCGATAATGTGTTTCTCCTTTTCATTCTTCCTTCCTTTACTGGCATCAAACCCTCCATAATCAAGTGAGTTTAATAAATCAATATATGCTCTGTCATCCTCATTTTTTATATCCAATGGTTTATCAAAATACTTTTGATTCACCCCTCACAGTTGAACCTTGTTTTCCATCTTTTGTAAGAAGAAACATTAATCTCAGAGTTAGTTTAACAGGGGGTTGAGCAGAACTCAATAACCTCAATTCATCATTAAATATCAATCCCTTTTCTTGAACAAGATGAAATATTGCTGGTTGCTCTGTTGGAATGAGTCCTGCTTTGGTTTTTGAATCCACTGAATATTCATTGTTTTGAAGAGCCTTCACAATATAATCAGGGGGTTGATTAATCTCTTCCAGTTGTTGAAATAATCCTTCATCATCATATTCTAATTCTCCTATATGTTCTAATTCTTCCTCCGTCATTTGACTGAAATCTTTTAACATTTGAAGTTTTTTGGGAGTATATTCTATTGTGGGAACTGTGGAAGCATCTATAATTTTTCTTGGGAAGTTTTTAAAAGTGGTATAAAAAATTTTTATCTTGTTTTCTTTCAAATGCTTCTTCACCCGTTAGTTTCTGTCTGCGTTTCTTCTTTAAGTCTTCCTGTTGTTTTACAACTTTTGAAACCAACTCTTGATGTTCCTTAAATCTTCTTGCTCTTTCTTTTGCATCCGTTTATTCATTGGAAAATATCATTTAATGAATTGTAAATATCAACAGGGAAATTTTCCTTTTCTTATTCATTAAAGTAGATGTGTTCAAATAAATCCTTTTCTTTAAATATTTTATGTTTTTTCATATGTTTTTTTTCATATGTTTGCATTGAGTTTCTTCATCAACATCAAAACATAATGATAAAATCTTCACCCCATTACCACTCAGATGTATAATAATTTCTCTCATTCCTTCTGGATTAGTTTCTAATATCCTAAGACCACCAGATTTTAGTTTCTTTAACTCACTCTTACAATGTGAATATTTTGTTGTACCAAGAGAAACCTCCTCAAATATTTGACCTTCATTCCACAATCGCATATGTTCCTCTACCGAAATGTAGTAATAATCTTCATCTTACACTTCTCCAGGTCTTATTGCTCTCGTTGTTGATACAATACGAACTACATGGTGCTTTTTAAGCAAATTTAAAATATTCTCATTTGTACTATACAAGAACCTTGATTTATGAAAGTATTTTCCAGAAGCAGATTTACCCACAAGATTTATAATTATAGTTGTCATTTATAGATGTAATTGTTTATAAAATAAAAAAATATATCCCCTGAATATCTCATCTTGTTTCACAACAATATATTTTTATTTTTTAGTCGTGTGCTTCATTTAATCCCCAAATTCCTTTTTACTACAAAATGTAGAACAATTATCTCTCCAAAAATTGTTTATATCCATTGAATTTAAGTTGAATAAAATAAAAGTATTAGCATTGTTTCTTATTGAGCGACGAGGGAGTTGAAAGTATGATTGACTAAGATAAATACAATTACGAGAAGAATGTCTCCCTCTTGTGTAGTAGCTATCCATTATCGTTTGGTTTCTCTTATTAATACAATCATCAAAGATAACGCGGTTCTTTTTTGATTTATCCAAATCTTAGGGAGAAGGTATATCATCCGTATTATGACGAAGAATACAAGTTATCGGTTTTGATTTCTTTTTATATCTATGTGTATCGCAAAATAGTTGCATTATATCTTCAATGTTGTAACCATTTAGTTTGTTTTGAAGTTTAAATAAATTGATAATATCTTCTTTTTGAAGACCAGCATTAAAACCTTGTGAGAGTAGATGATACTCAGGTTGAAAACTTGACTTTGTGAAAATTATTAAATTATCATAATCTAAAAAGTTGGGAGTAAGGATGATCTTTAAAAGTAAGCAGGTTTTTCCACATACACTTGAACCAACTATGAGACATCTTAATGAATTTGGAAGATTTTTATGGTTGTTAAATTTTATCTTATTTTCCGAAATTGGTAAAAAAATTATTCATTTATATATTTGGAAAACAGGTTGTTTAATTTATTATTGGCTTTTTTAGAAGCTCTATATTTTATCTGAAGTTCGGGTTTAATTTCAAGACAATCCATTATTTTATTTATACAATACCTTGTGTTGATATTTCCCTGAAAATGGCAATCGTGAATAATTATAACAACAATCCTTTGAACATTTCTCTAATATGTTCAGTTTCTTCCATTGTAAGGAAAGGTGTGTTATCACCCTCATACTTTACATTCATTTACCTAATCAATCTCGTTAAGTAATTCATTTTTGGTGTAAATCTAAAAGAATTATATTCTTTCTTATATTTTTTATTTTAATTAATTCGAAGATAATCACAGAATATACATTGTTTATAGGCTTTTGATTCTGTGTTTAATCCCACCCTATCACAAGCAGGACAATTCTCAAATTTGTCATATAGAGAATCAGGGAATTCAAGGGGCACTAGATCTAGTGTACTATTCATATTTATAAAGTAAAACTTTGCTTAAACTAAAATTCATCTTCAGTACTTTCATTGGTGCTTTCACAATCATCTATAAAACTACTTTCATAACTATCGTTTGAACACAAACTCTCGGTATCATAACTGTCTTCTGTTCCAACAGAGATACTATCATCACTCTCATAATCTTCAGTTGAATCATGACTCATTTAATTCGTAGAAAAAAACATTACCATCTATATCTATATACTTTTTTTTCATTAACAGATTCAATGACTTCATTTTTTTTAAATTAAAGGTAATTTAAAAATGATCCTTCACTATTATTGAACGAAATGTCATTTCACCTGATATATTAACATCCTTTATTTCATCAGGATTTACATCTTTAGGGTTGTTGAAAAAAATACAAATTTCTCCTTGCATATTACAGATGGTCCTTTCTTTTCTTTCTAAGGCTTCATCCATAAGGTTTTTATTTTTTGATACTTTTTCTTGTTTCATTGCTTTTTCTAGTTTTGAATACATTGACAGAAGGAGAGGAGAAACTTTTGTTAGAGCTACTTTAAATTGATGTTCTTCCAGATATACTAAAAGCCCTTCCACTGAAGGAAATTGAAGAACTCATATTATTCACCATAATTGTTTTTATCCAATCATTGTTATATTTATCTTTATTCAATTTTACATCCACGACATATTTCTCAGTATCTTTTACAAATGAAGAGATTGATTGAAACTTGTCTTTTGTGTCTTGATACATTGTATTTATTAAGTGAAAAAAGTTGGAGGATAAAATGGTTTTAAGCCCAAATTCACCTATATATTAAACTGAATTTTCATCAAGAAAATTTTATTTTAAGCAAGGTTTTGTTATATAAATATGGTGAATACAACATACTGCGATGTTTGTAATCATGAATATAAATGTTATAAAAAATACCTTCAAACCAACAAACACACATTCAATCTTTTCAGACAAATATCTTCACTTGACCAAAAAACAAAACATTGTGATAGATGTGATAATGATATTCTTAAAAAATTTTTTTTTATAATAAACACCTTCAATCACGCAAACACAAGAACAATGAAGAAAGGGAAGGTGCCACTAAATTCTCCATTGAATATACTGATGGGGCATTTAAAGGGCATGTAAAAATAAGATTGGTTCGCTTTCAAGACCCTGGACCATCTTCAATCATTGAAGCTGTTGATATGGTTAAGCAAAGTATTGAAACGATAATGAAAAACACATTAAGTGAAATGAAAACTTTTAAGTTTTATATGGGAGTAAAACTGAATATGGTAAGACAAGGTGATGAAACTACTCCCGAGATGAGAATAAACCCTCACTTTTGATTTTTTGATTCAAGATTTTGTGAGATGTGATGTTTACGATGAACTCCAGAGAGAAGAACAAGATGTTGATAACACTGTAGTAGGTAGTGGATTTGCTATTACAAAAATAATCTTTTTAGATATACACATCTTAAAATCAGATCCTCTTCAAGCTTCTTCTTATATTGATTTATCAAAAGAGATAAAACTTAAGAAAGCAGTTGTTAATATTCAAAACAAAAGATAATACTGGGGAACAAATGTTTTCTTATTTTCTGTTGCATGAGATTTTTCAACTTATTCTATGTATTATTTCAACGCTGATTTCAAATCTGAAATCGGTTTTCCTCTACATGCTCTAGTTTTCATGCAATTTGAAACTTGCAATTTTCGCAAAAAAGGACACCCATTGCTATTTGCACTCGGGATAACTTGAGAACTAGATGTGCGATTTCGGACTTTAGTGGAAATATACGATGCCTAAACTGCTAAATAACTATAGACCGTATTTGTTTTTTTGCGAATGATTTGCTCACGATTTATTTTACTTATCTTTATTGATATATATTCTTTAACTTTATGTTTTTCTTTGTTTCAGATCTGATCATGGCTTCTTCAATAAGACATAAATGTGTAAATAATCCTGATGCATTCTCTTATGTATGTGGCTGCTACACAGTACTTCGTCAAAAGCGCAATATAACATCGTTTGTAAGGCGTGCCTATAAAGCCTATTTTGATGTTCCCCTTGGCGACCAAGACAAGAAATGGGCTCCTCATATTGTATGTCATAATTGTGAGGAAATGCTTCATGACTGGACAAAAGGAAAACGAAAGGGTCTGCCTTTTGGAGTTCCCATGGTTTGGCGAGAACCCAAGGACCACGTAACTGACTGCTATTTTCGCCTGGTCAACACAAAGGGTGTCGGCAAGAAAAGCCGGCAAAATATCTCTTATCCCTGTATTCCCTCAGCAATTTGACCTACTCCGCACTCTGAGGGACTCCCCGTTCCAGTCTTTAATGGTTTTGTCATATCTGAAGATGAAGACAGTGCACATGATCAACAAGAGCACGAGGGTCGTGATGACGGACTTCAAGAAATGGTTTCAGAATCCGAAGCCTTCTTATCTGATACCAAACAGTCATCAGCCCCTCAGCAGTTTAGCCAACCAGAATTGAATGACTAAGTGCGTGATTTGGGGCTCTCCAAGAAAGCAGCTGAGGTATTAGCCTCCAGGCTGCAAGAAAAAAAATCTACTTGACCACTCTGCAAATGTTTCATATTTCCGAAAGCGGGACCAGATCTTTGTCGCCTTTTTCTCAGAAGACAAGCAGTTTGTTTACTGCCACGATATCCCAGGTCTTCTCAGGCAATTAGGTGTTACTTCGTATAATCCAACAGAATGGCGATTATTTCTGGATACCTCTAAGCGCAGCCTCAAGTGTATTCTCTTGCACAATGGCAATGTTTATGCAGCGGTTCCAGTTGATCACTCAGTGCATTTGCGAGAAGAACATAATGACATAAAAATGGTCATTGACTTACTCAAATATCACGAGCACAACTGGATCATTTGTGTGGACCTGAAAATGGTCAACAGAAAGGCTTCACAAAGTTTCCATGCCATCTCTGCATGTGGGACAGCCGAGCTCGAGAGAAACACTGGATCCAGAAGGAATGGCCCATCCGTGAAACTCTGGAAGCAGGCATGCCAAACATTGTGAATGATCGAATCGTCAGCTGAGAGAAGATCATTTTCCCTCCACTCCATATCAAGCTCGGCTTGATGAAACAGTTCGTGAAGGCATTGAGTGATGGTGAATGTTTTCAACATATAGTTTCTGCTTTTCTGCTTTGTTTTTCGAGAAGATCAAAGCAGGTGTGTTCGATAGACCTCAAATTCGTGCCCTTCTACATGAGGAATTTGTAAGGAAGATGAATGATAAGGAGAAGACAGCGTGGCTGTCTTTCGTCGCAGTTATACAAAACTTTCTTGGTAACAAAAAGGCAGATAACTACGAGTTTCTGGTTACTACAGTGGTTTTCAAACTTTTTTACTGGCGACCCAATTTCAGAACCTCTCTACATCACGCGACCCAAAAGATTCAAAACCCAATTCATAATATACAAGATAAGATTTCATATGACACAAGAACATTTACTGTTTACTTTATTCACCATCGTCATGTTTTCATGGACGAGTAAACTGAGAATAGCCGACAGTATCCAAATAGTACAGTTGAATGTTTCAGAAGTTTAGTCTGAATGACATTTAGATATATCAGTGAGAAGGATGAGCCTGTTTTTCAGAAACCAACTTCTCTATTCGTGGAGAAGTAGATGACAATGCCAGGATCATACCATGCTCCATTTCTAGGCGATTTCTGTACTTTGTTTTAATCACCACCATGGTGGAGAACGACTGCTCACAAAAGTATGATGAAGGATATGGCATGAGAATCTTAATGGCGCGCTGTGACAGGGTCGGGTCTGACGGCAGCATTTTGCACCAGAATGTCGACAAAGAATTCGCCCGCGCAAGAGCCTGCGCTCCTGAATCCTGCTGGAGCTGTACAAGCTCTTCCTGTGCTGTATCATCTTCATCAGCAATCGAGTCCAGTGGAGCCGTGAAAGGGTCCCGAACCACAGAAAAGGACTGCACATCCAGCTCAGGGAAATAGTGCTCGAACTGTTCAATGAGCGACCGAAGGTGACGTGCTATCTCCCCAGAAAAACTGTTGAGCTCAGTATCATCGTACTGGCAGGTAGTTAGATGCTCCACCTGATGGGGGAGAAGGCTGAAGCGCTTAACAGCTGCTTTGTCTGCCAGTCATTTTAGAGTCACCAGAAATCCGCTCATTTTGTCGTGAAAAATCATGAGGTTGGCGTCTTTGCCTTGGAGGGAGCGGTTGAGGACATTGAGATGTTCAAAGATGTCAACGAGATAGCACAGTTCTGACAGCCAAGTGTCTGACTCAAGCAACGCTACGCCACCCATGCAGTTTTCCCTTGTGGGCGTAGGAACTCCTTCAGTTCATCTTTGAGCTCGTAAACGTGCAGAACAAGGTTTCCTCGAGATAACCATCTGACTTAAGTGTAGAATAGTAAATTCTTATGTTCGCGTCCATCTCCTGGCAGAATAGCCTGAATAACCTATTGTTGAGGGCGCTCAATTTGATGTGATTCACCATTTTTACGACTTCTGAGAGCACGCTCTGCAAGGTTTCGGGCAAAGTACGAGAGGTGAGCGCTTCTCGGTGAAACAGGCAGTGTACCATGGAGGTCTGAGTAGCCACCTCAAGCAATTTAGCCTTGAATCCAGAACGCACTCCCAACATTGCTGGCGCGCCGTCTGTTGTAGAACCGAGCAACTTTCCGAAGTCCAGAACATGGTCACGATAAAACTGCTCTACTTTCCCATAAATGTCCTCGCCTTTGGTGGTGGCCTCCAATGGTTTGACGAGCAGAGGCTCATCGACAAAGTTATCAGCCTTGATGAAGCAGACCCAGACTATGAGTTGCGCGTATGATGCGATATCAGTGGACTCGTCCAACTGTATGGCGTGCCACGGCGATTCCTTGGTCTTCTGTACGACCTGAGCCGTTACGTCCAGACTCATATCTTCAATTCTGTGTTGGATGGTGTTGTCAGAGAGGGGTATAAGTTATACCATATAACTGCCAGTTTCTTCGCCGCTTCCTCCCCAACCATCAGAGATACCATGTCCTTTGCACATGGCAGCACGAGTTCTTCCGCAATGGAGTGAGGCTTTTTAGTCTTGGCAACATGGAGTGACACTCGATACGAGGCCTCTAATGCCCGAGAATTGGTCTGATGGCATGTACCCTCTCTGTCAAGACACGTATTCTTGAGTGCAAGAAGTTTCCTCTCAAAGAACACTCTCGCCTTATCCTGATAAGACGCATGTTTTGTAATCAAATGCCTCTGCAACTTATTTTGTTTCATAGACTCCGTAAAAAACACTTCAAAACAAATCACACACTGGGGCCTCTGCGCCCCACTTTTATCCACCACATAGTAAAATCCAAGGTCCAGAAATTTATCCTGGTAAGAACGTTCTCGAGATTTGCTGGTGGCCGGTGCTGCCATCACAAATAAGGTCTCGAGTCGTATGTGGAGACGTGAATAGACGTTAATGATAGAGTCAGAGTCTGAGTCTGAGAGGCCGTGGATCAAACCACTAATTTCCCGCCAAAATTAACCGCTCTTCAGCGAGCCCGCGCATCGGCTGGATCCCATTCCAAGCGTCATGTTGCACAGGTTCCCATAATTTGAACGAACAGTTTATATTACATCCCGTAAAAGCGAACACGGATCGAAAATAGACAATTTTTTTCGCTCCAAGCGGACGCCCGCGACCCCACAAAATTTGCTCGGCGACCCCACTTGGGGTCGCGCCCCCGGGTTTGAAAAACCAAGGGTTACTAGAATGCTGTTGGCTTTTCACGATCTTGGGTGCAACATGAGTGTCAAGCTCCATTTCCTGAATTGTCACCTTGATCTGTAAGTCACCTTGGGGCTGTAAGTGAGGAACAGGGATAGCGCTTCCATCATGACCTCATGACGATGGAAGAGCGCTACCAAGGGCGATGGGACAAAAATATGATGGCAGACTACTGCTGGAGCATCAAACGAGATTTCCCTGTGGAAGTCCACAAACGCAAGAGCTACAAGCGCAAATTCTTGCCTTAATAGGACCTATTTGAACTTTGCATTCCATCCTTATCAATTGTTCTGAATCACCTATCGTCTTTATGTCGAAATATATGTTAATTTCAATTTGCTTTTAATTCAAATTGTAACTTACCAAATAAATGTTGAAAATGTTGAATTGCAAAATATATGTTTAATATAAATTTGCTTTTAATACAAATTGTTACTTACCAAATAAATGTTGATAATGGTGGATCGCAAAAAAATCGAGCTTACAGAGAGAAACTAACTTCAGATTTGAATTTAGCACACTCAAATTAGGTAAGATCAAGTGCTGGTATCAATGCAACAAAAACTTTGTTCCCCAATGTAATAAATGTTTTCTATGGTCTGTTGTTGCTCACTTCCATCCTCAACAATGGAATCCTGAAAGGGTTGAACATTATAAGAAATACGACAATACATTAAATGTTAAAGATTTCGTTTCCAATGTCATTGAGAGATATTCCGAAATTTGAGAAAATGAAAAATCTATCTGTTGATGTATATGGATTAACGGATACAAACAAAGTTCAGATATTAAAAATTTCAAACAACTATAAAAATGATGAAACACACATTGCCCTTCTCTACTTTACTTCAAAGGAAAAATCACATTATGCTTTACTCAAAAATTTATCAACATTAACCAAATCACAACTATACAAGAGAAAATGTAAAACGTATCCTTGTAAGAGATGTCTCTACTCCTTTCATACAAAAGAACGATTAAATGACATTCGAAATATTATATATTATATCATAAATCAACCGTAATCAATTTATCAAAAGCAGGTTCAAACATATCATTCAAAGATTTTAACAAATCTATAAAACATCCGTTTGTGATATATGCTGATTTTAAAAGCATCCTTGAAAAGATAGATACTATTTCTCCAAATACATCATACAGAAATAAATATCAAAAACATACTCCTTCTTGTGGTTTCTGTTATTATATCAAATCATCTGTTGGTGATGAATACAAGTTTTAACTTTATAGAGGAGAAGATGCCTCAGAGGAGTTTGAAAGACGATTGGAAAAAGACTGAATAAGACGAAGATAAATAATGGTTAAAACCTATAAACCAATGTAATTAACAAAGGGAGAGAAAAAGGAATTTAGAAAGAACAGTATCTGTCATATTTGTGAGGAGAAAATTGAGGGAGAGGTCAAGGTTAGGGATCACTGTCATCTTACTGGTAAATATAGAAGTCGAGCTCATTCCCATTGTAATTTTAATTACAAGCCTCCAAATTTTATTCCTGTCTTTCTTCACAACAACGCTCACTGTGACACACATCTATATATAATATAATAAAATATAATATAATAAAAAATTCCCCCCGTGTGGGGGTGACGGTCATCTCTATAATACCACAAGTTCTCAATGTTCAGTTATGACCGAAGACTACTGCGCAGTTCTACTGTGAAGCTCGAACTGCGCAGTTTGGTTAAAGATGACTCAGCATTTTGGCGCGCGCGCACAAAATTATATTTAGAAAATAAATGCCGACGTTTACATTTCGGGTTTTGAAACTTTTGCACCTTCGGCAGAAAATGTATAAATATAAAAGGCTAAAAATGTGTTTTCTAGCGAACGAAGTGAGCTTAATACTTAACGCGTGCACGTGAGAGAATAGGAAATAACAACAACAACAACAACAACAACAACAACAACACAATAGCTCTGGCTATTTCGAATCCGTCGTTAGCTATGACTTTTTGCTTCCGGTTGTTGTTAAATGCTGTGCGGTGTATAAACACGATTGGGTTTTATTTCTATCTTCTGAATATTACTTAACGCGTGCACATGAGAGAATAGGAAACAACAAAAACAACACAATACCTTGGCAATTGTGAATCGGTGTCATTGGCTATGACCATTTTGCTTCCGTTTTTTGTTTTATTGCTGGTTTTTTTTTGTTTCCGGTTTTTTTCATGGGGAATGATGCATGCCGGGAGATCATGACCGGCAGTGTTTATTTATTTATTCAATTATTTTTTTCCCAAAGTTCATTTTATACTTCCGAAGGTGATTTTTTTCATGACAGGAAGTGTTTATTTAGTATTTAACATTACCGGGAGTGATTTTGAAACTCTTTCCGGAACTTTTAATTTCTTTTATTCTTGACCAGAAATGATCGTTTATTTATTCAATTATTTTTTCCCCCAAAGTTAATTTTAATAAAGATATCTCCCGCATCATCAAAAAATATTTTTTCATCGTGATTTACATTATTTGTTCGCTGATCCCGAATCCAGGCCGAAGTAACCGGAAATTGCGTCAAAATCATCAGCTGTGCGGCGCTTACATGTACCATGGTATAGTTGGCAAGTATACAGTTGTGAACAAGTTTTATGTAAAGTCAGAAGCGAATGTAAGAAGAATTCTACATTCGCTTCTAGGCTTTGCCTATTCCATATTATTTATATTTCATTTCTCCTTTCTTCCTTCTTTGCGAATCGCATCGGCGTTTTTGGCCATCTTCCAGATCACGTGACGATCAAACGGGAAGGAAATTCAAAAATCTGTCCAGTTAGATACAAGATAATATTTTTAACTATCATAATCAATAAACAGTTGCCGAATATCTTGTAGAATGGCAGACTAGATAGGTTTTGAAAATGGCGATTTTTATAACTTACGTGACCTCGTCCCTCACCTTGAACCCGGACAAAAGTTATATTGTTGTGCAACACTCATCTCGACCTCTACCCACATACTAAGTTTCATCAAGATCGGAAAGAAAAATTGTTAACGGACGTACGGACGGACATTTGGTCCAGCTTTATTAGGTCATCTTGGCAGAGATGACCTAATGAACTTTCAAAGACATCTGGAAATATTTCTGCCATTCCTAACACAGATCAAAAATACATCTCATTCACAAAAACAATTCATACATCCCCCATAATCCATATCAGATTTCTTGACACATACAAGTTTATGGCAAGTATATTATTTAACTTAGCATCAAATATTAAAAACTTACCGAATCTTAAATCACATTTCTCAAATCAAGAAGCGATTGATCTCTTATCACAAAATGGAATATATCTGTATGACTGTATGGATTCATTTGAGAAGTTTAAAGAAACACAACTTCCTTCAAGGGAAAGTTTCTATGGCAAGTTGAATAAAACTCATATTTCCGATAGAGATTATACCCAAGCTAAAAAGGTTTGGGAGAAGTTTAATATAAAGAATCTTGGAGAATATCATGATTTGTATCTTAAAACTGACATATTGTTATTGGCTGATGTGTATGAAACTTTTAGAACAGTCTGTCATAATAAATATTCTTATGGATTAGACCCCGTTCACTATTACACAGCCCCGGGTTTGGCTTGGAGTGTTGTGTTAAAAATGACAAAACAAAATTTGGATTTAATCAGTGATATAGATATGCTTTTAGTGATAGAGAAGGCTAAAAGAGGAGGAATATCTCAAGTTTGTTCCAAGAGATATGCTAAAGCAAATAACAAATATCTTCCTGATTATAATAAGAATGAGGACAACTATTACCTGATGTATGATGATGCTAACAATTTGTATGGGTGGGCTATGTCTCAATTACCTTATGGAAAACTTAAATGGGTTAAAGAAAAACATGAAAAAGTTTTACAAGACATTGTTGTCTCCTCTCAAAAAGAATTGGATGAAGCTGAAGTTGGATATTATTTTGAGGTTGATTTAAAATATCCAGAAAAACTTCATCACAAACATAAAGACCTACCTTATGCCCCTGATAAAGAAAGTCCAAGAAAAGAATGGTTAAGTGATTACCAACAGTTATTTAATATAAAAGGTAAATCTCCAGAAAAACTACTTACTACATTAAATGATAACGAAAGTTATGGTTTGCATCAAAGGAACTTGAGACAATATTTATCTGCTGGGTTGAGAGTGAGGAAAATTCATCGGATTTTGAAATTTAAACTAAGTCATTGGTTAAATAAGTCTATTGATTTCAATACAATAAGGAGAACAGAAGCAAAAACAGATTTTGAGAAGGACTTTTATAAATTAATGAATAATGCTGTATTTGGAAAGACAATGGAAAATGTTAGGAATCGACAAAACACAAGACTTGCTGCATCTTGGAAACAGGCTTCAACGTTAATTAATAGACTAAGTTTTGAACGAGCGGAGGTGTTTTCAGAGAACTTTTGTGCTCTTCATTTGAAAAAAAGAGAGTATTGAAATGGATAAACCTATTTATATAGGAACATCAATTCTTGACTTGTCAAAGTCATTAATGTATGACTGTTACTATAATAATTTAAAATCAAAAGTATAAGGATAATGTGTCATTGTTACATATGGATACAGATAGTTTTATATTAGAAATTAAGACAAGTGATGTATATGAGGATATGATATATATATATATATATATATATATATATATATATATATATATATATATATATATATATATATATATATATATATATATATATA
>NC_140962.1:124718709-124721209 GCF_056783735.1 Eptatretus burgeri | reverse complement strand
ACATAGAGACAGACAGACAGACATAGAGACAGACAGACAGACATAGAGACAGACAGACAGACATAGAGACAGACAGACAGACATAGAGACAGACAGACAGACATAGAGACAGACAGACAGACATAGAGACAGACAGACAGACATAGAGACAGACAGACAGACATAGAGACAGACAGACAGACATAGAGACAGACAGACAGACATAGAGACAGACAGACAGACATAGAGACAGACAGACAGACAGACATAGAGACAGACAGACAGACATAGAGACAGACAGACAGACAGACATAGAGACAGACAGACAGACAGACATAGAGACAGACAGACAGACATAGAGACAGACAGACAGACATAGAGACAGACAGACAGACATAGAGACAGACAGACAGACATAGAGACAGACAGACAGACATAGAGACAGACAGACAGACATAGAGACAGACAGACAGACATAGAGACAGACAGACAGACATAGAGACAGACAGACAGACAGAGACAGACAGACAGACAGAGAGAGGCAGACAGACAGACAGAGAGAGACAGACAGACAGACAGACAGAGAGGCAGACAGACAGACAGACACAGACAGACAGACAGACAGAGAGCGAGACAGAGACAGAGACAGACAGAGAGCGAGACAGAGACAGAGACAGACAGCGAGCGAGACAGAGACAGAGACAGACAGCGAGACAGAGACAGACAGCGAGACAGAGACAGAGACAGACAGAGAGCGAGACAGAGACAGACAGAGAGCGAGACAGAGACAGACAGAGAGCGAGACAGAGACAGACAGAGAGCGAGACAGAGACAGACAGAGAGCGAGACAGAGACAGACAGAGAGCGAGACAGAGACAGACAGAGACAGAGACAGAGACAGACAGAGAGCGAGACAGAGACAGAGACAGACAGAGAGCGAGACAGAGACAGAGACAGACAGAGAGCGAGACAGAGACAGAGACAGACAGAGAGCGAGACAGAGACAGACAGAGAGCGAGACAGAGACAGAGACAGACAGAGAGCGAGACAGAGACAGAGACAGACAGAGAGCGAGACAGAGACAGACAGAGAGCGAGACAGAGACAGAGACAGAGACGGACAGAGAGCGAGACAGAGACAGAGACAGACAGAGAGCGAGACAGAGACAGAGACAGACAGAGAGCGAGACAGAGACAGAGACAGACAGAGAGCGAGACAGAGACAGAGAGCGAGACAGAGACAGAGAGCGAGACAGAGACAGAGACAGACAGAGAGCGAGACAGAGACAGAGACAGACAGAGAGCGAGACAGAGACAGAGACAAACAGAGAGCGAGACAGAGACAGACAGAGAGCGAGACAGAGACAGACAGAGAGCGAGACAGAGACAGACAGAGAGCGAGACAGAGACAGACAGAGAGCGAGACAGAGACAGACAGAGAGCGAGACAGAGACAGACAGAGAGCGAGACAGAGACAGACAGAGAGCGAGACAGAGACAGACAGAGAGCGAGACAGAGACAGACAGAGAGCGAGACAGAGACAGACAGAGAGCGAGACAGAGACAGACAGAGACAGACAGAGAGCGAGACAGAGACAGAGACAGAGACAGAGAGCGAGACAGAGACAGAGACAGACAGAGAGCGAGACAGACAGAGAGCGAGACAGACAGAGAGCGAGACAGAGACAGAGACAGAGACAGACAGCGAGACAGAGAGCGAGACAGAGCGAGACAGAGAGAGAGACAGAGACAGACAGAGAGCGAGACAGAGACAGAGACAGACAGAGAGCGAGACAGAGACAGACAGAGAGCGAGACAGAGACAGACAGAGAGCGAGACAGAGACAGACAGAGAGCGAGACAGAGACAGACAGAGAGCGAGACAGAGACAGACAGAGAGCGAGACAGAGACAGACAGAGAGCGAGACAGACAGAGAGCGAGACAGAGACAGACAGAGAGCGAGACAGAGACAGACAGAGAGCGAGACAGAGACAGACAGAGAGCGAGACAGAGACAGAGACAGACAGAGAGCGAGACAGAGACAGAGACAGACAGAGACAGACAGAGAGCGAGACAGAGACAGAGACAGACAGAGAGCGAGACAGAGACAGAGACAGACAGAGAGCGAGACAGAGACAGAGACAGACAGAGAGCGAGACAGAGACAGAGACAGACAGAGAGCGAGACAGAGACAGAGACAGACAGAGAGCGAGACAGAGACAGAGACAGACAGAGAGCGAGACAGAGACAGAGACAGACAGAGAGCGAGACAGAGACAGAGACAAACAGAGAGCTAGACAGAGACAGAGACAAACAGAGAGCGAGACAGAGACAGAGACAGACAGAGAGCGAGACAGAGACAGACAGAGAGCGAGACAGAGACAGACAGAGAGCGAGACAGAGACAGACAGAGAGCGAGACAGAGACAGACACAGACAGAGAGCGAGACAGAGACAGACACAGACAGACAGAGAGCCAGAGACAGAGACAGAGACAGACAGAGAGCGAGACAGAGACAGACAG